>NC_142925.1:15582500-15886875 GCF_054131065.1 Drosophila arizonae | reverse complement strand
CCCTTTTCTACGCAATAGATTGCAGCTAATTAGTTCATTAATTTTCAGAAACTATGAAGACATTTAATATTAACTTACAAAGTGAAAAGCTCAGAGGAAATTGATTTTATATATGTATGTATGTATAGAGTACCCCTGTTGCTGTCCATTCATCTGTTTATCGCTATTCGAGCGAAACTCTTACAATTTCTTACATTTTCAAATTGCAAAGACAATTCTTTCATACTTTAAGTGCCAAATTTATGTCCTTTTTATGCAAAGCACCTGGTGAAGCTCTTTAATGATTTGTTTTTATGTATGCTGCTAAGCTGATTAGAAACATCTCAAATTGCATCGATTTTTTCTTAAGCCCTTTAGCGTGTCTTCTACATTTGACATCAGCTGTCAAAATATTTTTACACGTTTTTAACGTTGCTGTCATAAAATTTGAATATTGCTTTAATAATAAGTGAGGGCTCGTAAGTGGTTGACTAAGGGATACCCTTCATCCCATGGAAAAGTATTTAAAGTATTTTTGTTTTACTTGCGATTGAACTTTTGATGACGATCAATTATTTATAACATTCGACTTCCTTCCTTTAAGAATTTCTTCTAAGTATTTGTTTTCAGAATTTCTTCTTAGTATTTCTTTTCGGAATTTCTGCCAAGTATTTCCTCCGAGAATTTCTTCTAAGTTTTTCCTCTAAGTATTTCCTCCAAGAATTTCTTCTAAGTCCATTTCCTTTTAATATTTCCTGTATGAATTTCTGGTAAGTATTTCCTCAATGAATTTCTTCTAAGTATTTCCTCAATGAATTTCTTCTAAGTAGTTCCTCTAGGAATTTTTTCTAAGTATTTGTTCGAAGAATTTCTTCTAAGTCTTACTCTGCAAAGTATTTTGCCGAAGAATTTCCTTTAAGTATTTCCTCTAAGAATTTCTTCTAAGTACTTCCTCTAAGAATTTCTTCTAAGTATTTCCTCTAAGAATTTCTTCTAAGTATTTCCCCTAAGAATTTCTTCTAAGTATTTATTTCCTCAAAGAATATCCACTAAGTGTTTGTTCGTAGGATTTCTTCTAAGTCTTTTGTCGAAGAATTTCTCCTTAGTATTTCCTGATCACACTTGACTTGACTTGACTCGACTTCACTTCACCTTACTGCACTGCACGATTGACCCCCACCAGGTCTGGGCGACTGAAGAAATGCTGCCGGCGCTGCCCATTATATAGGGCGACTTCCACTCAAAGCCTAGGTCGCGCTTAGTCGTTTAGTTCGGCCTCAGGTAGAGCTGGTTGCAGTCGAACTTGAATTGACCAATGGGAACAGCCTCTGCTGCTGTAAGCACTCTCACTTCATTTTACTCAGCTATAAATACGAAATGAATGCTGCTGCACACATACAAACAAGTGAAATGATCTTCGGTACATTTTCTTCGTGTCTTCGTGTTAGACTGAGAGACTGAGAGAGACTGTGTGACAGACATGAAGGCAGATGTACATACGGACAAACGGGCAAGCATAGTTTAATCGAATTATCTCACTACTACGTTCAAGAATACACACTTATATATTTTTACCAATGACCAATGAGAATAATTTCTGCTGTCTCAAGCGTGCTAGATAAGGGAGAGAGCCTCTTCATTTCATAAAAAATAATACAGAATAATAATGAAACTGTTTTGATGAAACACAAACATTTTCTCACATACATACATACATATGAATGAATGTATTTGAAATCAAAGACTATTTCCACAGTTATTGTAACTCTCATATTATCAAAATATGCGACACGTGCGCATAGGAATGACAAAAAATAAAATATTCTTGATTGCTATGAATTTGATAGCAAATAGAAAAACTAGTGCGCGCTGGCAAGTTCTTTGAAGTTTTCTTTTATTACGCACTTTTAACTGCCCGAAAAGCCATAAACTCAAGTTTGATTTGCTACTCGAAATGCATTAGAGCACAATTTCGATTTGGCATTGAATTTGATTTAAGGCACAGGAAATTGACTTCAGCTAACGAAAATAGAAAATGTCTCTAAGTAAAGTCACATAAATACTAATACGTTGTACGTGTCTCAAAGGACTTCAGTTGGCCACGCAGTAATCTGATTTATGCCATACTATTTAGGCCAAGGGGCAATCACACGCCCGCATGCCCACATGCTGAACAAATTTGGCTAATTAGCAGGCCCAATCAAGCCACAAATCTATTTTGCGTCATCTTTGGCCTACAGTTAATATGCAAATGCTGCGGCTGGAAGAGCTCAAGCTGAAGTGAAACTGTATTCGCCTGCCACGCCCACAGCCCATTTTTTGGGCCTAATTTGGTGTTTCGCTTGATGCGCGGCATTTGACTTTTTAGGCTTGTTGCATGCATAATTTGCTAAACAAGCTGCGCCTAATTAAATTCAATTTAAGTTTAACATAAATCACGGAAACTTCTTACGGAAAAGTAAGAGCAAAAAGCAAGCTGAGTGCTCGACTATGAAATACCCTTTAGGACAAAGTGAAAGTTAAGCTGAAAAGGATTTCTTAATCATGCTTTATTGGAGTGTAGCAAATGGAAGCAATGCCACACTTGGCAATACCCTGTAAATATTTAGTCTGAATTTGCTATTTTAAAAATATGCATATATAAATAATTTTTGTTTTTTTTTTTTTTTTTTTTTTTTTTTTTTTTTTTTTTTTGGATAAACATGAAAATGATTGAAATATTATTCATGTTTTTAAAAACTTTTGACTATTAAAATAAGTTTTTTTTTTTAAGTATTCAAATATAAATATAAACACATGAACAAAATTTTAATTTCTTCAAATTATAATTATATATATATTTTTATACTTAAAAAATAATAAAGAAGTATTTAATATATTTCATGAATATTACAAGAAATATCTAATATTATATTATACTAATAATATTGCATATTTCTTGTAATAGTTATACATGCAATATTATTATATAGTATTATTATAATATTCCATATTTCAGTAATATTTAGTATCATCATAATTATTATTATTATTAATATGGAGAGTAATAGGGCAATTTTTGTGGACTTACGTATTTGGCACATTTCGCATTTGTCGCACACTCAGGAAGACCACAATCAGAGTTCCATTGCCCAAAACGCCGACCACAAAGATAATGGCAAACAGTATTGGGACTATGTACGTTTCCGGTCGCCGGGCATACGGCACATAGGATATCTCAGTGACGGCGATGCTGTTGTTGTTGCTGTCATCAGAAAATGCTGTCTCCGTTGTTGTTGTCAGCGCCAGCTCCCAGAGGGCTCGCGTGACATTCAAAGGGGCTAGAGGCGACTCGGATTCGGCGTCCATATCCATGTCCATGGCTATGCTGCTTACACTGCTCATCATGGCTGAGGATTGGAGCTTCACTTTTTTTTTCTGCTTGACCAAGTTTGCAATTTTAGCAATCACAATGAATGCAAAACTGTTTAAGCGTAAACTATTAATTCAATTTCCGCATGCCTCGTTTCCTCTCTCATTGCCAAACTGTTTTTTACGCTGCGATAAATGTTTGCATATTTCTGTTGTTGTTTATTATTGTTGTGCGCTGTATATAAAAAAAAAACACACACACACACAAATTCAACTTGAATTAAACGTAAATTGAGTACATGTTTTAATTGAAATTGGCAGAAAAAAATAAATTTAAAAGTTTAAACAAATTTGTGCATTGGTGTTTGAAATTTTTTAACTAAATTAAAATTGAGTTTTTAAATAATTGAATGGAAAATTAAAAGCAGGTACTGAAAGGATAAAAAGTATTTGATGTACATATATAGATATGTATATATGCATAAATATTTAAATTTTTGAATAATACAATATTAAGTAATATTTAATTCATGGCTAACGCTTGATTTAATTATTAATTAATTCATTAGAAATTAGGGCAGACTATATCCTATTCGTTAAGAGAACAATAGAACAGAAGGAACTGGTGTATATGCTATATAATAATAATTATAATATTAATATACATAAGCATAATTAAGCATTTATTTAGTTATTCCGATTTAACTATAACTACATATAAACAACTTATACGGTCTTCTGTAGTTACTCTTTGTCCCTTGCATTCGTTAGACAGACAGGCAAAGAGCCAGACGGAGAGACCGACAGAGAGACACACAGGGAGATAGAAAGAGAGACAGATATGCAGACCGTAATATGAACAGACATTGCCTGTATATGTGTTCGTATATCTCTCTCTTTCTGCCTCCCTGTAGATCTCTCTCTCAGTCTGTCCGTCTAACCAAGCAAGACACGAAGATAAGCTACCGAAGATCATTTCACTTCTTTATATGTGTGCTAGTGCTGCAAAAATATCGGATCGGAATCGTTATAATCGATATTTTCGAATTTTGGCAAAAGATCGATATGGTTTTCTTAGTATCGATATATCGAAAAAATGGTTATTCTTGGCGTTGGTTTTAACTGTGTAAGAAGCGCATTTATTTAATTTTGCTAAATTGTATACAAATTGATTGATTTAATTTAATTGCGATAGAAAGAAAAAAAATTGATCAGTTTTTGGGAAGAAAACGTAAGTACAATTGATATATCCTATTGGAAAAGCTTGGAGTCATAGCTTGTGTGTTTTAGGCGCGGCGAGGGTGGACTCCGATGAAGAAAATAAGACCGTGGGAGCCCCAAAAAATCCGAAGTGTGGAAATATTTTGAAAAAGGAAAGGATGGTGCGGTGTGCAGAAATTGCTTTAAGGTCTGCAAAACAAATGGAAATACCACAAGCCTTAAAAATCACTTAACACGCATGCATCCATCGCTGCAAGAGAGTGAATTGGCACCCAAGTCCGGTAGCATTTTGCACTTCGTAAATAAAAAATATGAGGCAACGTCCTCTGAGAGCGAGAGGATGTTTAGCAAAGATGGAATGATTGCTAATTCCAGAAGGGCGTCATTAAAACCGGAAACAGTAAACAAACTATTTTTTTAAATAAAAACCAATGGGTTTTGTCTTAATTTCTTTTCTTTTTCAAACTGCCATGGAGGCAATTGTTTTTGTTATTATTATAATATAATTTTAAGGAGCATAGTGAATTTGAGCTTTAATGAATTGCTGTTTTAGGTTTAAGTTAATGAAAAATAATTTGTTATACGATTTTGTTCGGTTGAATAACTTTGTTTTTGTTTGATGCTGTTGCTTTTATTTTAATCTTGAAATGGTTGCCATTTTATCCATTAAGAAGTCATAATTAATATAAAAATTATAATAGATTCTAAGCAAGAAAATTAACATTTAAAAGAAGTGTTCGATATATCGTTTTTATCGATCTTTTTCTCTGAAAATATCGTGAATATCGATATTACGGAATATCGATTTTTTTGCAGCACTAATGTGTGCAGCAGCATTCTTTTCGTATTTATAGCTGAGTAAAACGAAGTGAGAGTGCTTACAGCAGCAGAGGCTGTTCCCATTGGTCAATTCAAGTTCGACTGCAACGAGCTCTACCTCAGGCCGAACTAAACGACTGAGCGCGACCTAGGCATTGAGTGAAAGTCGCCCTATATAATGGGCAGCACCGGGAGCATTTCTTCAGTCGCCCAGACCTGGTGGGGGTCATTCGTACATTGCAGTAAAGTGAAGTGAGGTGAACTGAAGAGGAGTGTTATCAGAAAATACTTAGAAGAAACTCTGCGACAAAATACTTAGAGGAAATAGACTTAGAAGAAACTCTGCGACAAAATACTTAGAGGAAATAGACTTAGAAGAAATTTCTCGAGCAAACACTTAGAAGAAATTTTTAGAGGAAACACTTAGAAGAAATTTTTAGAGGAAACACTTAGCAGAAATTCTTAGAGGAAACACTTAGAAGAAATAAATTATATTCTTAGTGGAAGCACATGAAAGAAATATTGAGAGGAAATACTTAGAGGAGAAGAATATGGAGACCACATTTGGCGAATATTCAGAAGCATCATCTTACAACATTTATTTAATAAAAAACATTCAGAAGCTTTAGCTCGGAAACTGATTGGTTCCATAAAATGATTGACGTAGCCACGTTTTAGAAGAAATCGATTCTAATAAATAATTTTGATAAATAAATTTAAAATTACATTTTTATATATACAATATATTATGCCTTTTCATACCGATTTAGTCGATATTAATATGGCATAGGCATACTGCGCTCGTCTGTTGCTATGCGAGAAGCTATAGTCAAGGTGCTTCCTAGTCAGGCACTCTCAACTGCTGTAGCCTCAGTTGTTTATTTTCTTATTGCATTAACTTTTGACATTACCATGAAAGCTTGTTGCCTTAACAGCTTTTTATGTGTTATGCAGATTTTTATGTTCGGCATTAAACTGTTGACCACAAACTAAATGCATTTTGAAGTCTATAGCGGACTTTAAAGGCTTTAAAGCTACTTGAGTCGTCCGTTCGCGTAGAGCAATCGGAAGTGAACCGTGACTGTCGAAAGACGAACTATTCATATTTTTATGACAAAGAAATGCCTGGGAGCTGTCAATGCAAAAGCCACGCACAGATTTCAATTATTGCGACGTCCTTTTCAGCCAGTGAATCCCAGTGAAGTTGGCCCGAACCAGCAATCCAGCTAGCCAGAACGTCAGTTACATTTTACGACCCACCGCGTATAAGAGAAAGTGTCTTTCTCTCTATGGGTGTGAGTATGTGTGTGTGTGTGTGTTTAATGGCTGGAAATGTAATGACAGCATCGTCGCATATGAACTCCTTAGTGGTGCACGTCGTGTGAAGCTGAACAGCCAGCGGCTCCAGTTGATTGAGGATATAAACATGGCAGCGCTATTATTCTGTAACTTAAAGCTCAGCTTGTGGATACATATTGCAATTAGCTTGCAGAAACATGCACAATTTATATTAAATTCTTTATGTTTGCTTAAAGTCAAGGTTTTGCATTTGAAGCCAGCCGAAGGTCGTGTGCTACGAAGCGCTCTAATTTCCAGTAGAAAATGTACAAATTTAATTTCAATAAATATAAAAATAAATTTAAATGCAGAGGCGATTTACCCTGCCGTGTTTGGAAATACTCTGCCTCAAGAGGCAAGATGTCTACAGAAGCCAACTTCTTCACATACTCGAGATGTTATTTTTGATCTCTTGAATATGCTTTGGGTCCTACGCTTTAGTCTCATAAACTTTAAAGCGGTGCTTAAATATAATTAAATGTCAAATTTCAGTGGGAGCTGCCTTGAGAGAAGCTGCTGGTACTGGCTTATTGAAACTGCTTTATCAGGGATCTTAGCGTTAAATATATATAGCTAACTTTCAATAATCTGGCTTAACAAAACGAAGACTTCTTCTACTTGTTCATCAAACTGCTTATCATAGTCATTGCTTTAGCTATTAAATCAAGGCTCAATGGGAATTTCTAACTACAGCCAAAGGGATTTAGGAGTGGCATTTGAATCAGCAACAGCTTAAGTCTAAGATGAGCACTCAATTTCAAGTATCAATGGATATTTGTAACTAGAGCCGAGGAAGCTCGAATCAATTGAACCTTGATGGAAGAATAAGATGACAGCATCACAGCAACAGGGTACCTCTTAGTCATATATTACCTTTTCGAAGCAATTTCAACTCAATTTACATTCTAATTTATGCAGAAATATTTCAATTGTCACCATTTTCTAGAGCTCAGGCGCTAAGTTTGCTTAGCCACAGATATGCAGAAAGCCAGTGAGCACTTTCTTGGCAAACGGGACTCGCCCGGATGATTCCCTCTATGCCCTCGACTTGTTGCCGCAGCTTATTAACTTTGGACAGCAGCTCAGTTCAACCACATCAAAAGTTTTCAAGCGAATTTTCCCAGTCAGCCCGGGCTGAGGTAGCATTTAAGAATGCTTGAAGGAAAAACTTTGACAGGCGTGCGCACTTTATAAAAGATTCATCAAATTTGACTCCTGCACGTCGCAATTTCAAGCAAATTTTAATTATGAAAATGAAAATTGATGTTTCACAAATTTATGACAGTGCAAGAGTAGTCTCTGTGGTCTTTATCAATAAAATAACAATTTTGTGCTATTTGTCCTAATTGCAAAAGACAGAGAGAGGAAGAGAAAGAGAAAAGGACTCTTCTAATTATAGATATGCATTACACATAAGGCAAGGTAATTATATACATATATGTATGTATATAGTATAAAAGGTAAATATGTATATATTTTTGCTTAAAGATTTGTTTATTCAACGCATATATCAACATTTGTTTCCTTTGAAATTTAATAGACAGATTATTAAATTTTGAATCAAACGGTAATTGCATTTAAATTTAATATTTCTTGATCTTTCTTCAGCTCTTTTGTTTACAAGCAGCAAATTAATTGTATACCCAGGGAATATAATTTATATGAGGTAAAATGATTTTGTTTAAATTTATGTAACAGCTAGAAAAGTAATATAAACAAAATATAAATATATATAAGTAAAATGTATAATATAATTATGTATAAAATATAAAATATAAAATACGTATAATTTTATAAAAAATATAATTAAATTTATATACTTCTTAATTTAAAATTTGGTAAAAAAAAAAAAAACAAAAAAAACTTAAAGGTAAGAATATTTAGCAATTACAAATATTTTACTAATTTAATTTAATTTAATTTTATTTTATTTTTATTTTTTGTCACTGGTTAGGGTATTTTGCTAGTCGAGCACTTAAATATCTCTCTCTCTCTCTCTCTCTCTCTCTCTCTCTCTCTCTCTCTCTCTCTCTCTCTGAAGCTATCCACAATATTTTGTATACTATCAACATTAGAATCAAAGCCTTGACTTCAATGACTTTAGGCCCAGATGCACAAACATTTACTCACCCACACACACACACAAACACACAGACACATAGACAACAAAGCAAAGTGAAGCTTTCACGTCTTTTGTCAGTCAATGAAGAGTGAAATTCTGGGTGAACTTTTGCTCCCAAGGGAGGAGGAGAGGGTTCAGCAGCTGGCAGGGGATTTTGTTAAATGCCAAATCTAATTGAAATATAAAGTCGTTTACATAATTGTATATTGTAAGTGGAGGAGTCCAAAGTATTTAATAGTGCCCAGAAGCGTGCCATAATTTCGGGCTAATTCAATTATTGTTGGGCTTATCAAAGCAGCTGCAGCAATTCTTGTACCGTTTAAATGAGAACTTCTGATGGAACTTTTGATAAAATTGTGCGCGTTCTGTGAAAATGTCAGCTTTGGTCGCATTGTTTGCTTAGCTCGTAATTAATTTGTTAATACAATGGCCAGCAAGCAGTCTCAAGGCTGTCCAGACAGACACACACACACACACACCAATACACACAGACGTTAGTTGAATTTTGTTTGTGCTTCACTTAGCTAATTGAAATTTAGAAACTGCACAGGAAATTTCATATCAAATTTCCCATTGCATAACTCAAGCATTATATGATTTAATTTTCATCATAATTTACGTACAATAATTTTTGGTGCTTGACATTGGTCGTTGTTATTTTTGTTTTTGTTTTTTTTTTTTTTTCGGTTAGCTGCCAGCCATTAGGGCCAACAAACAAACCTGTTAGCCTATATCAATAAACAGCTTAAATCGCTCCACGCCAGACCACAAAAAGCTTCTGTAGTTTATGACAGCTCGAATGTTCGCTTATCTGGCGACCATCTGGATGCCACATATTTATGAACTCCCAACTAGAGTGCTGCCTGCCACACCTACACATGGACACACACACACACACGCAGTTATCAACACATGCTTACATGAGCGAGTAGATTTGATAAATCAATGCAATTTATCAACAGTTCACTTAAAAACTGTCGCATTTTCAGTTCGGACAAAAAAGCAGAGCACAAAAAAAAAAAAAAAAACCGCCACGTTTATCTTAACGCAAACAGTTCAACAAATAGCCAGCCCCAGTCCCGACTCCTGCTGCTATTTATAGTACATATGTGAGTGAGTGAAAGCAAATGCGAGTCTTATCTGTCAGCCATTCAGGGCTTAGTTTCAGTTAAGTCTTGTGTCTTTGCCATGATTTGCTATTTTTTCCCTTTTTTTCTTTTTTTTGTGAGTCATTAGAGTTTTGTCGTAGAGCATCATAATTCTGGCATCACATTTGTAGCGCCAAGAGCTCCTTAAGGAGTGCTCATCTAAAGACTTGCTCTAAGCATGTTTCATTCATATATAAATCTGGCTTTTAACATGTTTAACAAAATTACTCTATCTGGCGCTATTTTGGATTTTGCTTCATCTGCTGACTATAAATAAACTAAATATGCTATTTATTTATGTTTTATAATTCAAATATAATTATTTTATTGTTTATATGGCTGTATTTTGCAGAAATTTGTTTAATCAGGCCAGCGTATTATGTATGTATGCCCTGCAAAATTGTTTATAAATGGGGTATATTGATTTTGCTTTATAGTGTGTAACAATTGAACAAGGCAGACAGCATTAAGCATTATATTTATTTATGGTAGTTATGAATAATTTAAATTCAATTACAACTCTAGAGCTACCCTCACTATTACCCTCACTATTTATAAGGATTTTTAAGATTTTTAAGGACTACTATTGCTCTACTTAATGTTATGTAAGCTATATAGCGCTCTGAGTGAAGTCTCACTAAACAAAAGTTTCTTTGTCAAATATTAACAATATAAAAATGCTATATGTAAACTCAACTACATTATATCAATGCATAATCAACAAAAAACATAAAAGCCTCAATCTGTCTAAAGGTAAATTGTTTTCTTTATTTTCCCCCGGGAAATGAAATAAACAAAGAGAATCATGCAAAATATTTGGTCATAAATAACGCGAGTCAACAGCATTTTACAGTCGTTATGCTTATTGTATATTTATGTGTGTTTGTGCGTGTGCGTGTGAGTGTCTGTGTGGGTGTCTGAGGACATCATGAAATATGCGTGACTGTTGCAGACTTATTTCCGGCTATGTTATACGTTGCACATTCACAAAGTGCAAAGAGAGTATATTGGTTGTTCATTTATTGTGGATAAAGACTAGGCATACAATAATAAATTTGATTTGTAATTTTATTAGAGGTACTTTACAGAAAATTCTGTGCAGATGAATTCCTGTTGATCATATATCCCTATATTAAATATAACCTAAATATAGATAAATATAGATTTTATTACTATAGTTGCTGTTTCTGCTTCTGTAACATAAAGAAGTATTTCCCAGTCAAGTTGACTCGTCGCACTTGTATGTTCTCCTTTGTTTTTCTTTCATTTTTCCTTTGCTTAGGCACAGACAGCGATTTGTTGCCGTACATTTGTTGTGCCGAACGTAATTGAAATTGTCGGACGCGAGTGAAAAGGCAACGTTCGGTAAATTACATAAATTTGTTGCCAATGAAAAATCAAATTAAATGTTATTTCAAGCAATAAACATAAATAAATCACAAGCCAAGACTAAAATCGACATATTCAGTTTTTATATCGCATATTAAGATTTTTATAGGACACAGACACGAGTATAAACAGATATTTTAGAATTTTTAGATCTCATAAAATTTAAAAGGAAACAAGGGGCTGAGCGCTAGCCGAATGTGAATGAGACTATCAAATACTCTGCCTGCCCCTTGGGGAATATAAGTACAAATATATATATAATATTAATATAGTACACATCAAGCCATCAGTTTACCTGAATGATTGACACTCGGTGGATGGTACATCTACAGCTTGTAGTGTTAACTTGTGGACATATTGATATCGATTTCGATAACTTTTAATCGATTTCGATAACTTTTTATCGATTTCGATAACTATTTATCGTTTTCGATAACTATTTATCGATTTCGATAACTTTTAATCGATTTCGATAACTTTTTATCGATTTCGATCACTTTTAATCGATTTCGATAACTTTTTATCGAGTTCGATAACTTTTAATCTATTTCGATAACTATCTATCGATTTCAATAATTATCTATCGATTTCAATCATTATTTATCGATTTCGATAACTATTTATCGATTTCGATAACTGTTTATCGATTTCGATAACTATTTATCGGTTTCGATAACTATTTATCGGTTTCGATAACTATTTATCGAAATGAAATAGAAAACATATTCATGATATATAAATGATATATAAATGCTCTTAGTTTAGATATTGTAGCCAATTTATGGCAGAACATAAATGCTCTCAGACTGCATGACAGAAGCTGAATGATATGACACTCGGTGGATAGTACATCTGTGAACCTTGTGGAAATATTGATCAGAATTTACTCGCTAAATAAAAGGCATAGCCTTATGAAACTGGCACAACTCTTCTAGTGGATGTAACAAAAACAATACTTGAATTAGGGCAGTTGCATGACAAAAGCTGAATGCTACGAGACTCTCCATGACAAAGGCTGAATGCATCAATGTCAAAGACTGAATAATATGAATTCATTGGTCATGAAATCAAAAACATATTCATGATTCACTGATATATAAATGCTCTTAGTTTAGATCTTCTAGCCAATTTATGGCAGTTCTGCCATAAATGCTGTCTAAACGCTCTGAGGCTGCCTGACAGAAGCTGAATGATATGACACTCGGTGGATAGAACATCAATGAACCTTGTGGAAATATTGATCAGAATTTACTCGCTAAATAAAAAGCATAGCCGTATGAAACGTGTGATTAACTGGCTCAACTCTTCTAGTGAATGTAACAAAAACAATACTTGGAATTAGGGCAGCTGCATGACAAAAGCTGAATGCTACGAGACTCTGCATGACAAAGGCTGAATGCATCAATGTCAAAGACTGAATAATATGAATTCTTTGTCATGAAATCGAAAACATATTCATGATTCACTGATATATAAATGCTCTTAGTTTAGATCTAGCCAATTTATGGCAGTTCTGCCATAAATGCTGCCTAAACGCTCTGAGACTGCATGACAGAAGCTGAATGATATGACACTCTGTGGATACAACATCAATGAACCTTGTGGAAATATTGATCAGAATTTACTAGCTAAATAAAAAGCATAGCCGTATGAAACGTGTGATTAACGATTAACTGGCTCAACTCTTCTAGTGAATATAACAAAAACCATACTTGAATTAGGGCAGCTGCATGACAAAAGCTGAATGCTACGAGACTCTGCATGACAAAGGCTGAATGCATCAATGTTAAAGACTGAATAATATGAATTCATTGGTCATGAAATCGAAAACATATTCATGATTCACTGATATATAAATGCTCTTAGTTTAGATCTAGCCAATTTATGGCAGTTCTGCCATAAATGGTGCGTAAATGCTCTGAGACTGCATGACAGAAGCTGAATGATATGACACTCTGTGGATAGAACATCAATGAACCTTGTGGAAATATTGATCAGAATTTACTCGCTAAATAAAAGGCATAGCCGTATGAAACGTGTGATTAACTGGCTCAACTCTTATAGTGAATGTAACAAAAACATTACTTGAATTAGGGCAGCTGCATGACAAAAGCTGAATGCTACGAGACTCTGCATGACAAAGGCTGAATGCATCAATGTTAAAGACTGAATAATATGAATTCATTGTCATGAAATCGAAAACATATTCATGATTCACTGATATATAATCTGGGTTTTGGTCTTAGTTTTGATCTTCTAGCCAATTTATAGCAGTTCTGCCATAAATGGTGCGTAAGTGCTCTGAGACTGCATGACAGAAGCTGAATGATATGACACTCTGTGGATACAACATCAATGAACCTTGTGGAAATATTGATCAGAATTTACTCGCTAAATAAAATGCATAGCCGTATGAAACGTGTGATTAACTGGCTCAACTCTTCTAGTGAATGTAACAAAAACATTACTTGAAATAGGGCAGCTGCATGACAAAAGCTGAATGATACGAGACTCTGCATGACACAGGCTGAATGCATCAATGTTAAAGACTGAATAATATGAATTCATTGTCATGAAATCGAAACATATTCATGATTCACTGATATATAATCTTGGTTTTGGTCTTAGTTTTGATCTTCTAGCCAATTTATAGCAGTTCTGCCATAAATGGTGCGTAAGTGCTCTGAGACTGCATGACAGAAGCTGAATGATATGACACTCTGTGGATACAACATCAATGAACCTTGTGGAAATATTGATCAGAATTTACTCGCTAAATAAAAGGCATAGCCGTATGAAACGTGTGATTAACTGGCTCAACTCTTCTAGTGAATGTAACCAAAAAATTACTTGAAATAGGGCAGCTGCATGACAAAAGCTGAATGATACGAGACTCTGCATGACACAGGCTGAATGCATCAATGTTAAAGACTGAATAATATAAATTCATTGTCATGAAATCGAAAACATATTCATGATTCACTGATATATAAATGCTCTTAGTTTTGATCTAGCCAATTTATGGCAGTTCTGCCATAAATGCTGCCTAAACGCTCTAAGACTGCACGACAGAAGCTGAATGATATGACACTCTGTGGATACAACATCAATGAACCTTGTGGAAATATTGATCAGAATTTACTCGCTAAATAAAAAGCATAGCCGTATGAAACGTGTGATTAACGATTAACTGGCTCAACTCTTCTAGTGAATGTAACAAAAACATTACTTGAATTAGGGCAGCTGCATGACAAAAGCTGAATGCTGCGAGACTCTGCATGACATACTAATTCTCACAATTAGTTATATGAATAAAATATAAATCATATTTTAGTGTAGTTAGTTCCACTCTATATCGATTGGTTCATTCATAAAAATTGACCTAAGCAACTATTTAGTTTTAATTCAACTGCAATGACAAACACTTCTCCATACTTCTCCATAATTAATCGCTACAAATTATGATAAATTGATCAGTAAAGAGAAAAGCGGAAAAAAACAAATTAGTTTTTTTTAAATCCAGAATTCCCGCTGCCCGCTCTTTTGGAATTTTTCCCGCAATTGGATTAAAAAAAAAATCAGATTTGACGCGAAAAAAGCTGATTTGGCAACACTGATTTTAATTCACACACATTAAGCAGCCGTTTAAGAATATTAAACAAACAAAAAACAACAATTCTGTAAAATTTTTCTCTCTATTTAGATGGTATTCAAGTTTTTGTTGTTGGCAACATTTTGGGGCTTAATCTGCGTATCATATTCCCCGCTCTAAAGTCATTTATGATTTTTTAAATATTTTCGCTGGAATTCTAGCAGCTACAATTTGAGCGAGGCATATTACAGCAGTGTGTCTGTGTGTGCGTGTGTGGGTATGGGCGGGCAATAGCCATTATCTATATAATTTATATAATCGCTGTAACATTCATTTTCATTGCCTTGCCGAAAGTATGCCTGAAAATTGTCAAAAACTGCCGAAGTGCCGGAAATCGAGTATCCCAGAAAATTGCGTTGGCATTTACTGGGCATTGCCTGCGGCAGCTGGCAGAGGCAAAATGAGAGCCAATGTCATTTCGCTAAGCGATTTGCCAACATCAAAAGTGTGTGGGCGTGGTCGTGGCCACGCGACTAACTACAGACGCTCAATCAAGATGAGCAGCAGTTCGAAAATGTGGATAAAATTACGCCATACCAATGTAGCCCCAAGCTATAAATAGAATTTTAATGCAACTTCCCCAGAAGTTTCATCAAGCCATGTACCATGGCTGCAACTAGTTTGATGCAATTAGCAGCTCAAAACTTTGCGAACAGCTAAAAGGAGAGCTGAACTTCTGAACTGTGTCTGCAGATCCCTGTATATCCTGAACCCACTGAATAGAGCAGAGGCAGTATAAGAAACCAATGTGGGTAGTAAATTGAATTATAGATTAACAAACAAAAGTAAAGTTGAACGAGTCTTGCATACCCATTTAATTGTCCATAAAAATGCCTCGATTCATATTATATATTTAGTTTGAATACAGTTAGGTTAATTGGCGCTTCAGCTAAGAATCCAGACTAAGACAGCTTATAATATATACTGAAGCATCGTTAGCATTTTTTTAGAGGTGTAGATCTCATTTACTTTGTGCACTCATACATACAATTTATAATACAGTCAAGTCCCGATAATTGGAAATGGCTCAGTTTTTAATTTTTTAAATTAATAATTAAAATAACAATAAACTAAATAAATAAGATTATTTAAAAAAATTTGAATAATTAAAATAAATTAAAATAACATTGAAATAAATAAATAATATTTTTTTTTTTTCAATTATTAATAATTAAAATAAATTCAAATAACATTAAACTTAATAAATAAGTGACTACAATCACAGTTCTCACTAAAGCTCGACAGCTTCCATTAGAGGTCTTTACCCCATTTAACCAATTTCAACTATTTCCCATTTCGCTCTCTAAATATCCTGGAGCTTAATGCCCCGAGAGTTACTTGCTCTCCATTTAAATTAAGCTCTGAGTTTGCATTTCACTTCCCTTAATGAATTCAGCCACCTTAACACCAATTGCTGTGCGATTCCGCCGCAAAACTCTAATTGTGCACTTGAGGTCATATATTTACTTTTTTGCTCGGTCTCTTCGTGTTTGGGGCAACTTTATAAATTGCATGGAGCGCGCGTGGACGTGTGCCGGCGCATGTAAATGGCAGTTGAGTAATGGTGGTGCAGCTATAAGCCAGGTCAACGAGAGCTTTTGTGGCTGCGAAAACAATGAAGTCAGAAGCACATACATACATATGTGAGCCCGTCTTGAACAATGCCTGATAAAGATTTGTGATTGATGAAGTTCAGCTAAATGTCCAAGCATTGTCAATATTGAAGTTGAACTGCTAAGGATCTGCCACATAAGTATATATATATATATATATATATATATATATATATATATATATATATATATATATATATATATATATATATATATATATATATCGATTGAATATTCGCTTGGTTATTTCACAGAGTCATCCATGTGGCATCTATATATATATATATATATATATTCAGTTATTCAGCTGCGGCCTGCATATGACACTAGGCGCCCGCTGTGCGAATACCCTCTAGACAACCTCTTCTGCCTGACTTAACTTTTCGGGATGCCTTTAAACGCTTGGCCATTTCACATTTTTACTAGAGCTCATTAATTCAAGCCGCTATCTGTAGCTGTAGCAAAAATTTGCATAATTCTAGCAGCTGTCTCAAAACACTGCATTTTGTGGGCATGCCTTTGAAGAAGCCATAGAAGGAGGAGAAGCACCCACAGCAGCCGCCCCGCTTCATCAAGAGCAACAATTTCAATTGCCACACATAAATTCACCAAGTGTATGTGTGTGTGTGTTGCCGCCTCTGTCCCAGCAAACATCAGCAGATATACTTATATACTCCTATATACATATATCATTTTCATTTTGTAATTTGTCTCACATTGCTCCATCCTGCGGCCAGCTCTAGGTCCATCTGCGCACAATGGCCTCCAGTTAATTGGTTGGGTGTCGGCAATGCCATTGCTCGTATTAAATTACATGACAGCTTACATGAAGCAACTGCTGCTGCTGCTGCTGCTGCTGCTGTTGGCCACGCCTCTAGCCAGGCTCATTAAATGTGATAAAAAGCAAAAAAAGTTGCCATTGGACTATCACTTATGAAAAATGCCCACAGATTCAATTTGCTTGACGCCACTTACTATTCCCCTCGCAGTTTCCAAATTGACTCTTGACTTGAATAATAGTTCTTTGGTTAGCCACCGTACACGTGGCTAAAATTACATTGATCTACGTTTGTAGAGATACCATTTGCTAATAGATTCACTAAATTAAGTTAAATAGATATGGAGCACATAGAGTATATACAGTCCAGTCTCGATAATGTGTACCCCTTTAAATGAAAAATCGCGTTATCGATATTACTCGATAATTTAGAATTTCTATCGAAAAAAAACTGATCCCTTTGCCATTTCGAATTATCGGGACTCGACTGTATATGCAGTATAGAGTATTTTAAGTAATTAAAACGAAAACCAAGCGAACTTGGTTTGTTCCCGTTATAAAATGTGCTTGTCAATAAATACCCTACAATCCTGACAGTTTCATCACACTGTACTTAACATATTGTATGCATTTATTTCGAATATCAAACCTTAGGATCCACCGATCATACGATAGCATTTTCTTGATATTTTAAATATGGAATAGCTGGACGAATATAAAACCAGTTTAAATACTTAATAAAGCCAATTAACGCAATTAACTTTTTAAAATCTAAGTTGCGAAAGTTCACGAAAGTCAAACACTACGGATCAACTGGGAATACATTCACATTCAACCAGTTGATAAAGGCCAGTTCACAAATTTAAGCAAATAATGGGAATGGAGAACACATTCTAGTATTTTATAAAGCAAGTTCATAAATTTAAGGTAAATTGCTAAACTAATTAATTTGATAAACATTTTTATTGATTACATCAAACTAGGCAAAATCTTTAGCAGACTGAAACTAATTTCTAATCAAATTTGCCAGACATAAAAAAAAACATGCATTACATATAAATAAATAGGCATATATATGTAGAAATCTCACACATATGTGCATATATATAAATAGCCAAATGTAAATATATATTCAGACATATGAACAGCGCACAGGCGTTTAAATGCGCACAGATACGCGAAGCTATCTAAATGGACTCGGCTGTAGATTTTTAGGAAGTAGATAAAGAACACTTTATGGTGCGCCGAAGTTGAACTTGGAGCTACTGCACTTACAGTGAGGCATTATAATAGACTAAATACAAGCACGTATTCAGAATACATGAAATAAAGAAATGAAAATGGATTTCTACTTCTGTACTATAACTAACTAAAATATATATAACTATATAATGATACTCTACTAGGAATATTCTATATAACTAACTACAGTATATATAACTATATAACGATACTATACTAAAGAAATCCTATATAACTAACTATAATATATATGACTATTTAACGATATTATACTAAGGATATCCTTTACACAACTATGCTCTATATAACCCTGCCATAATATCTCCTCATTGACTTGAATTACTTCAATACTGTTCCCCCTTTCGAACCATTATCCAATAACTACAGAGTAACACTTAATTCGTAGCCAACTCGTAGAACCCTTTGCTCATTATGTCTGCCACAACAATCTAGAGGGACGCCAACTACAACAGCTACTATCAATTTGCAAAACTGTTTAGCTAGCTCTGAAATGGAATTAGACATGTAAAGATAAATTAATTTCAGCTAAGAGCAGCGACAGCCAAACACTAACCCGTCTCTCCCCCTCCCTCCCTTTCGACCCACTCAAAGGTCGCTGCCATTTCATTAATTCTGGGCGCGTGCGCTTATCAAAACTGACTTGACGAAAGTATTAAAAACGTCTGCTTCAGCTCAGTTAATTAATGAGAATGTCGACATAATTCTGGCATACGTCAAAACATATATAGAAGCAGGAAAAGCGAGAGCGGAAAACGCGCAAAACGCGCGCGTGCCAACTGCAATTTTGTAAATTTTGCAGAAAAACCAAACAATCCTTTCAATGAAATGCAAAATGAAAATTGCAATTGCATTTGTAATGTTGCGGCTTCGCGTTTCACACAATCAAATATAATAGCACTAATTGCCTTTTGGTTTTTCTGCTGCAGCAGCAGGGCCAAAAACCCCGTTGCATACTTATGGGCGCCATTCAAGTGAAATTAGCTTCAAGTGTTTGGCTAAATACTCCTGACCTTGGCTTAATGGCATACAATTGATGAATTTTCAGGCGAATTGCTATTCTAGCAGAATAAAGGCATTAACTTAATATAATACTAGGAGTAACGTACCTCGAAAGGCACTCAATTTTTAAATGATGAAGTTTTAATTAGGTTAAAAAAATATATACATAAATAAATGGACAGAAAAGTAATTAAATAAATAAATAACTAAATAAAAAATATATAAATAATTTTTTTTTATTGATTTTTTTTATTTATTTATTTATTTAAATATTTTTGTACTTATTTTCCCTTTAGACATTGTAAAATATTCATTAATAAATAAATAAGTACAAAAATATATAAATATCTGAAATAAAAATGTAATTATTAATAAAAATATTATAATTATTTATGTACTTTTTTAATTTTATTTATTGTATTATTTTTGTACACGTTTTCTCTTTAGTCATTTTAAAATATTATTTAATAAATAAACATGTACACACATAATGAAATAAATAAATAACTAAAATAAAAATATAATACTTATTCATGTTTTTATTTATTTACAATTTTTAAAAATTTATTTCAGTTACATATTTACTTATTTTCTTTTTAGACGTTGAATGAATTAAATAACTTAAATAAATGAATTAAATAACTAAATGAAATTGCATATTTATATGGCATTTATTTATTCAATTTTTTATGTATTCATATATTGATATTTAATAAAATTTTTATTTATTTTATTAATTATATATTTCATTAAATTTGTATTTGTTTTTTGATTATTTTTGATTATTATTGTTTTTATGATTATTTTACAATTTTTTACATACATGCATATAGATGCCTATGCACACATACCCACACATATATAAATACGCTCCACTTACTGCGCAGTTTATGCAGCAGTTGAGTTTGGGCTGCACTTGGGGCTTTACTATAGAAACATAATTGTTAAGTAAATTTTGTGCTAGTTCAAGTTTCTTAATCAAACTTTGGGAACGCAAGCGTGGTAGTTAAATATGTGAATAATTGATATTTTAAATGAGATCATGAATACATATAGATATGAATGAGTTCATATAGAATTAAGCTCTTTAAATTGTCAAAATAAATTTTCTTTAAATTCTTCTAGGCATTACGCAAATTGCTTATATTTAACTAAAATTCGAATTCTATTATCTAGCATCTGTAACTGAATTTGACTGAGCCTCAAAAGGCGCCGAAACAATAGAGCAAATACAAATGGCCTATGGGACAAGCTCTCTCAGTGCAACGAAGATGAAGGCGAAGACAAAAGCCACTCTCATAGTTCAGCATCATTACTTTGGTATTCTGTGGTGATTGGCTTTGTATGTGTGCTCTGCCTTGCTGGGGCCCCGCCCCGTACCGCCCTGCCTCAACTATTTTCTGGTATCGACAGCTCCATCACATTTAGCAGTCAGGCGATAAACAAAACCAAAATATAAAGTCAAGCAAATGTCAGACTGCAGCTCCAAAGTGTTGAGTAGTTACAGAGAGGCAGAGAAAGGGAGATAGAGGGGAGAGAGATAGAGCTAGTGCAGCAGAGTCGTGAGTCGAGAGCAAACAAAACGCTTGGGCCATTCGCTTCACATGGCTCTGTTTAATATTAAGCATTCGACGCGTGTGCACAAAGCCTTAAATACTACACAAAGCCGCATGGAGACTCGCAAACAAACAAAAAACACACCACTCAATGAAGTGAAACGAAGACGAGGACTAGAAAATGATTCAGCTAAGTAATACCCTGTATATATACAAAAATAATAAATATTTACCTTTTACTAATATTCTAAGATACTTCTAAGCGGTACACATAATTTAAGCTAGACTATAAAACGACTAATTAATGCCCTGTAAAAACCATGGAAATACTTGTTTACTTGTGTAAATATGAGAGCCTGCACAGAAACTTAATAAATCCAGACATGCAGATCCTAGATCCAAGAAGAATAATGTAAAGTGCTAATTTAGCTAATACACTGTAAATATCACTAAAAAATTAAATAGCTAATGAGCTTATCACGAGTGACAAGCTCTGTCTAGCACTTTGTTTATCTTCCTGTTATTACATACTAATTTTCAGACAATTTTCTTCCATTTATTTAAAGTTAACTAGAATATTCCCACCTGCTTTCGCTTTCGCTCTCTTATTGAAATTCCCTTAAAGCCTACATATAAATATACCTTTTTCTACAAACTTCCTCTGCCTACAGGGTATTGTAAACACCACTCAACACGCTTGATTTGTGCTTCGTGCCAGCAATACTTGTCGAAAAGTTTTGCCGACGCGTCGCAACGCTTGCTTTTCACTTCAAATTCCATTTGGACTCGAACTTTGTTGCTTTTAATCGCACCTTGGAGTCAGAAATTGGTGTCTGCATTTAATTAGTTGAACTTTGTCTCACTGAGGAAGAGTCTAAACTAATCACATTGTAAGCCTCTTTAAATTCGACCTTTATTCTCTGAAAGGTAATTAACTTTGTAAAGTTGCTTGTCAAACGGAGGACGAGGACTGAATAAAGGGAAGTGTCATTGCAATTTGAAGCTATATACCCACTTGTGCACATATACAGGGTAGATGTAAGTCTATGTGACATACTCGCCTACCAATCGATGCACTTGCCATAAATCAGTTTTAGGCTATATTTATTTGTGAAAAATACTTATGTCGGATATAATATCTCTCTCTTTCTCCCTCTCTCTCTCTCTCCCACTCCCTCTCTCACTCTCTCTTTCGCTTTATATTACTATCTATCACTCTGCCTTTCCTTCAATCAGAAATTTCATACTTTTTCTTTCTCCTCTCGAAATCTTTTATTTTCTTTCTCTCTCTATCTCTCTCTCTCTCTCTCTCCCTCTCTCTCTCTCTCTCTCTCTCTCTCTCTCTCCCTCTCTCGCTATCACTTTTTCTATCTCACTCAATCTTACTCTCTACATCTACGGCTCCGTCTCTCTTTCTCCATCTCTCTGCTCTTATGATGCTCAACTTTTAGCGGCTACTGTGCAGCTGTAGCTTACATCAGAGTCACATGCAGCGGATAAAAAAAAAAAACCTAACGAATGCGCATTATAAAAATTAATGGGTCATAGAAATTAAATGACAGCTATTCGTTAGCATTAGCTGCGAAATTAGCTCAGTAGCCAGGCGGGCTGATGATACTTAAAGGTCTCCATCTGTCCGTCCGTCCGCTAGTCCGCAATTACAATGAGAATAGAATATGGAGGAAGCTCAAATGGAATTCAGAACATATTGACATCGATATCCATACTGCGCGTGTGGGTGGGTTAATGAGCCAACAAAGTTTACCCATAATCTAGTGGAAGACACAAACTCGAAATGAGCAAATCAAAGGAAAGAAAAACGAAAACATTTCATTACCAGGCAATTAATCAAGTATTCAGTCTGCTTATCTTAACTTGAACTAGTTTCAGCTTGTTTACATACGTAAAAAGAAAGTAATTGTGATTCAGTTCAATTGCAAATGAAATTGCTTACGAAAAGACATCGATTCTAATTACTAAAACTTATGACTTTTTGTAATTACAAAAGACATCTGTGAGGAGACTTTCATTAGAATTGATGAAGTTATCCATTCAGATTTTGATGTAATCCTTTGCAAAGTATTTAATTATATTTATATCAAAACATTTTTACTTTTAACGAAAATTATGTAAAATAGAAAAAAAAAAATTTGTAGATCTAAGCAAAATATTAGATATAGAAAAAATAGAATTATTGGTCGATAGCCGGAACTTCCTACAAAACAGTATTTTGTATATGTTTTATTATAATATAAATATATATATATATATATATATATATATATATATATATATATATATATATATGTATGTATATTTGTATATGTTTTATTATAGCTTATAAACAATCTTTCAAAATTAAGCCTTTAAAACGAAATTTGATAACCATTTTTATCGGTTTAATACTAATATAAACAAGCTACCGAAAATTAAAAATCAAACTTGTTCCACGCGTGCTACAGTTTTATTTGCATATACAATTTTAAGTAGTAAAAATTTAAGTAGCTGTCTTAGTTTCATACATAAGAACAGCAAGGCAGACGCAGGAGTCCACAGATGATTCACTTTTTGTTATTGCTCATATTAAAATATATTGGCTTATGTAGGGTGCATAAGGCTTGCGCCAGTCTAAGTCATATATTTGATCACTAAACAATATATAAATACGTGGTTTAGCCATTATCAATTTAAAAGTTGAAATATGTTCGTAAAAAAATAATAAATGAATCATGATTTATAAGTTTCTTAACTATAGCCAATAAACAAATAGCTTTATAAATCGAAATTTAAAATGAGTATAAAGATATATTTTCCTCGTAATAAAAATACCGAAAATATTATTTTAAAATTATATAATATATATTCTAACTCTGATCCACAGCAATTTATATACATATATAGTATAAGTATATACTTAGTACAGGGTATCTCTCTAATTGGCCTATTCAAATGACTCTGACATACGTTTCTATAGATTTCTGTTTTTGATCTTGTGCCAGTGCCGAATGAGCAAGAGATGTGTCCAAAAATTCGATACGATGCCAACGGCACGAGATAGACAATGGACAATAGTACATAGAGATGGAGCTGAGATGATTCAGGTGAGCGATTTTTACGATTTAGCTACATTGTTTATTTGTACTGGCCGCTATGTGTTTAGCGCTGTCGCGTCGGCAAATTATAAACAACAAATTTTCGAAGCTGATTTATATATTTAGATTGGGCAGCAGCAGCAGCAGCAGCAGCAGCCGTGGCATTTGGATCAACGGGCGAATAGAGACCCGGTTATGGCATTTGAATGGCCCGTAGCATTTAGCATGCACATGGATCCACAATTAAGCAGACGCCATAAACATTTCCATTAGCTGTGCCCATGTCCCATGTCCAATGTCCTGGTACTTGGACGCTAATAGTTTTTTGGCCCCGGACACGTTTTGGCCATGCGCCGCAGCCAAGGGCTAAACAAATGCCAGCTGCAACTGCAATTGCTGCTGTTGCAGTTTACGAAGCGCCCAGGGTCAAGTGGGACATGCCAAGTGGCCAATGCGCGAAGTTCAAGTGCAGAGCCAACAACACCAGCCAAACGAACCTCAGATCCTGCCAAGCGCTTCCATTAAACCTTAAAGTTCAAAAGTTTTGGCACACCTCTTCCCAAAGGCAGCCGGATAAACTGAGCTGAATTGAAAATGGGTAAACAGACTCGAATGGTTTTATTTTTGGTTTATGTGCTCCACTCATAAATCATTACAGTCGCTCCCGATGCGATGCGATGCGATGCGTTATGGGAGACTGTGGTCTTCATTTTTAGACCACGGCTTCGCTTGAGAGACTTTTCACATAAATATTTAAGCTGAAAGTTTGCCAAGCAAAATCCAACAGCGAAAAAAAATTGCATTGTATTTGAATATTCTGGGTTATAATATAATTTTATAATAAATAATTTTAAGTGAATTCAAATTTTAATAGTTTTTTTATATATTAACTAACTTATTTTTTATATTTAAATTTATTATTCATTTTGGTAAAATTTATTATTATAAAATTGAAATTTTAATTTTTAAAACTTATTAGAAATTTATAGTTTTATTTTATTATTAATTATATTTATTTTTCTTCTTTTTACTTTTTTATGAAGCAACAAATTTTCAAATTGTAAAAATATTATAAACTACTATACGAAAATAAAATCAACTCAAAAATGAGGGAAAAAACTTTAAAATAAACGCATTTTTTAGAAGGAAAAATTATAATAAAGAAATCTCATTTTAATAAAGTTCGTTGCATGATCAAGTCACTTGAACTGCATGGATACTATACATACATATGTGTAAATTATCAAAGTTTCTGCTTTTACGAAAAGTAAATCAATCATATAATATTATTTCATACCTTCACATTAAAACGTCTATCAATTTTCGCGCATCTGCGGGCTGTCAGTTGCCTGAAACCGTCGAACTATCATGAATAATTAGCGGTTTTCACCGTGTCATTTATTGAATTTCGTTTGGAGCACTTTGAACGACACAGCTGAACATACACAGAGATGTGCATCAATTTTGGATTGTTATATATTGTGCTTACATTTACGTTTTGTTTCTTAGTGTTTCCTTTGGTTTTACGGGTGATTTGGGATATTGATACACCGAAACGTGTCTGCACTTTCTCGAATTCAAGCGGAACGGTAAATTGGCGAATGGCATATGCTCAATTTTCGTTTTTGTTATTTAAATTTAGACTTTTTATCACTTCTACGTTTCGCACAGACAACACAGCCGGAAGTTGACTTCAACGGTTGAATTTCCCGCTATGCGAAAGATTGTCGCTTCCGCCTACTTGGCAGCTGCTGAACTATTCACGGCAAGCGAACGCAGACGACTTGTTGGCGCGCTCAAACTCGTCGACATTTTGACTGTGGATGTGGCCGTGGCGGTCGCTGTGGCCGACAATAAGCATTCGGCACACAGTTAAACCAAAGATTGGCAGCAGGCGGTGCTGCGTTGGGTAAACAGTTGTGTTTCTGCCAAATGCCGGCTTTTGAAAGCGCCTGCGCAAGTATTTATTACATATTTAAGTTAACTATATTATATTTAACGCCCAAAGTGTTGAGATTCTCTCTGCCTATTGCTTATTTTTCACTTTCGTTTACAGTTATATTTGTGATGGCAAACATTTTAAATTTGCAAACAAATAGATTCAATGTGACACTGTTAGGCTCAGATGGTACTGTTTATTTTAAATTTAATGAAAAGTGGCGCCTGCCCATATCATAATTTCTTGATAAATACAGTTTTATTTATGTACCTCACATTTCATTTTTAAGGCACTCATAATTATCCTCTTGAAATTCTTTCTGTAATATTTATTTTATTCTAAGTAAAATAAACATTAATATTTATTTATCATCAAAAATTATAAATTCTGTTAACATAAATATTCAAAAGTAACAGTGTTGAATAATATGAAAAACATCGTGAAACCACATCGATTCATACGTATCACTTATCGATAACAGAAAACTTTTATTATTCCTCTTTTCTTTGATGTCTTGTGAACGACATCGTTTTGCTGTAATAAATGTAAGTTTTTATGAAATACAACGTATATTGTTACATTAAGCAAGTTGAGGATTATCAAGCCGATGGATTGTCAAGTATTGCAATTCGCGTTCATTGAATTATATTTGTAATTATGTGCAAAAAGTGACTGTCAATGTTTGGCAAACGCCATGTTGGCCGCTCAAACCTAACCTCAACCGCTCTATGACACCTAAGTCAATGGCAGTTAAAAATTGTACTAATATTAATTTGTCTTTTTTGTTGCAGAACACGGCATAAGCAGAATTAAACACCATGTCACGTTTCTTTGCCAACGGCTCCGACTCGGAATCTGAATCCAGCGAAGAGGAAGTTCAAGCATCCAACTTCAATAAAGCGGCCAATTTCGTAAGTAGAATCAATATTTAATATAGAATATTTGAATAACAAATATATTCTCTGCTGCAGCAATTTAGCGATGACGAGGAGGAAGTTAAGCGTGTCGTGCGCTCCACCAAGGAAAAGCGCTATGAGAACCTAACAAGCATCATTAAAACGATACGCAACCACAAGAAAATTAAGGATATTCCCAATACGCTGAGCAGTTTTGAGGATTTAACGCGAGCCTACACGAAGGCCCTGCCCGTCATCTCTAAGGAGGAGAATGGCATTACGCCCCGCTTCTATATTCGTTGCCTGGCCGAGCTCGAAGATTTCATCAATGAGGTGTGGGAGGATCGGGAAGGACGCAAGAATCTCTCGAAAAACAATGCCAAATCGTTGGGCACATTGCGCCAAAAGGTGCGAAAGTATATCAAAGATTTTGAGGAGGACCTGGCACGTTTCCGTGAAGCGCCCGATCAAGAGAGTGACGTTGAGGAGGGTGAGGGTGAACCGCATGACAGCGACGCCGACCGTGCTGGCGCTGACAGCGACGATGGCGTTGGCGCCGGAACCGGCAAACTAGCTGAATTGCCGAAGGCTGCTAAATCGGCGCCAACTAAAGTGGTTGCTGATGAGGACGATTCGGATGATTCGATCGATTGGGATTCCGATACCGAATCGGAGACCGAATCGTCAGAGGATGAGAATCTATACCAGAATATGCGTGAGCGTTTCCTTAAGCGTACCACCGAGAAGGAGGACAAGGATGATGACAAACGCAAGGACAAGCGCAAGGAGCAGAAGCACAAGGTGCGCAAGCGTGCCGAAGACGACGAGGATGGTGAATGGGAGACGGTCGTCAAGGGCAATGTCGTTGAGAAGCCCAAGATGTTCGAAAAGGATGCCGAAATCGACATTCCTCTCGTGCTGGCCAAACTGATTGAGATAATGTCGGCGCGCGGCAAGAAGCGCACCGATCGCCGTTTGCAAATTGATTTGCTGTTTGAACTGCGAGACATCGCGGAGCAGCATGCTCTGGGCACGCCAATTAGTGTGAAGATTCATTTCAACATCATTTCGGCCATCTTCGACTACAATCAAAAGATTTCGGAGCCCATGAAGCTGGAGCACTGGGCCCTGCTGCTCGAGGTGATGCAGAGCATGATGAAGCTGCTGCTCGCAAATCCGGACATCATCATGAACGAGAGCGTGGCCGAGGAGCACGAGGAATATGTAACAGCGCCGTTTTATATACGCGGTTGCCCTTTGGCTGCCGTGGAGCGTCTCGATGATGAGTTCACCAAGCTGCTGAAGGAGTGCGATCCGCACTCGAACGACTACGTGTCCCGGCTTAAAGACGAGATCAATGTGGTAAAGACCATTGAGCTGGTCGTTCAATACTTTGAGCGTTGTGGCAACAATAACGAACGTTGTCGCATTTATCTGCGCAAGATCGAGCATCTTTACTACAAGTTCGATCCCGATGTGCTCAAACGCAAACGGGGCGAGCTACCGGCAACGGGCACCGCACCATCATCCGTTGAAGTGATGGACAAACTGTGCAAGTTCATCTATGCCAAGGATGATACAGATCGCATAAGGACGCGTGCGATATTAGCGCACATCTATCATCATGCGATGCACGATAATTGGTTCCAGGCGCGTGATTTGGTTTTGATGTCGCACTTGCAGGACAACATCGATGCTGCAGATCCGTCGACGCGCATCTTGTACAATCGCATGATGGCCAATCTGGGCCTGTGCGCCTTCCGTCAGGAGAACATCAAGGATGCGCATCATTGCCTGGTCGATCTGATGGTCACCGGCAAGCCTAAGGAATTACTCGCCCAGGGACTGTTGCCTCAGCGACAGCATGAACGTTCCGCCGAGCAGGAGAAGATCGAAAAACAGCGCCAGATGCCATTCCATATGCACATCAATCTGGAACTGCTCGAGTGCGTCTATCTGGTATCGGCTATGCTCCTTGAGATACCTTACATTGCTGCCCACGAGTTTGATGCACGTCGTCGCATGATCAGCAAAACGTTTTACCAACAATTGCGCTCCTCGGAACGCCAATCCCTGGTGGGTCCACCGGAATCGATGCGTGAACATGTCGTCGCCGCCGCCAAGGCCATGCGCTGTGGCAACTGGCAGGCCTGTGCCAACTTCATTGTGAACAAGAAAATGAACACCAAGGTCTGGGATCTGTTCTATGAGTCGGAGCGTGTCCGTGAAATGCTTGTCAAGTTCATCAAGGAGGAGTCGCTGCGCACCTATCTGTTCACGTACTCCAATGTTTACACCTCAATTAGCATACCGTCACTGGCGCAAATGTATGAACTGCCCCTGCCGAAGGTGCATTCGATCATCAGCAAGATGATCATCAACGAGGAGCTGATGGCCAGCTTGGACGATCCCAGCGAGACGGTGGTGATGCATCGTTCGGAGCCATCGCGCCTGCAAGCGCTGGCCATGCAGTTCGTTGATAAGGTTACCAATCTGGTCGATGTGAACGAGAAGGTGTTCGACATGAAGCAGGGCAACTTCTTCCAGCGTGGCAACATGGGTAATCGCGATCGTGGCTACAATCGCAACCAGAACAACCAAGGCGGCAATTGGGGCGGCCAGCGTCGCGACAATCGCAATCAGCGCAACCGGAACCAGCGTGGACACCACAAACAACAACAGCAGCAACAGCAACAACAAGTGCAGACCATCGAAGAGGAGTAGACACACCAAGTAGAAAAAGAAGCCTTTAAACAAATCCATGGATCATATACTGAGACTAGGGAAATGGAACTGTGCTGACTGTGGTCGGACCTCCGATTTGGTTGAAACGCCAAATCGGAGGTCTACGTTTAAATTAGCATCAAACCAATCACTGTATCCATTTTGTCCTTATCAATTATACTGTACTGTGAATTTGTTATAACGCTCATTATGCCTAAAACCTAATTGATAAATGCATTTTGTATGAACTAAAATCTAAAGTGCGCAAGTCTTTGATTCAAATAAACTAAACAAAACGGAAGGAAAAAAAGAACAAAAATCGAGCCATTTTATATTTAATAAAATCAGAGAAGACTTTGCCTTGTACATTTTTCTGGTAATTAAATTTGAATAGGCGCGCTAACTGAAGTCTTTACTTGTTATCATCAAACTTATTGAGCTTTCGGCGGTCAGCGTACCATGCGCTATCAATGGTAGAATATCGCTTTCAAATACAGAAATATGTATATCGATATGTAATCGGCAAGGTTTCTGCAGTGGACGCACGTTTTATTGGAACTATTATTTAACAAGTGAAAATTATCAATTAAAACTTGAATACACTACAGCATGAACAGCATAGGCGACGATTGCAATGAGTTAAAAAAGCAGTACGATGCCTGTTTCAATAACTGGTTTTCCGAACGATTTTTAAAAGGAGAAACCGATGATTCCGTATGTGCACCAATTTTCAAGGTTTATCAGGAGTGCGTGAAGGTGAGTGTTGAATGAATAAATACCCCTTGTGGGCAGGCACATGCAGATAACATCATACCACCCACCTACGCAGCGAGCCATGCGTGAGCAGAAAATTGAATTACGTGAAATCGAAACGGATTACACCACGGCCAGTGAATTCGACAACAACAACAGTGCAACCGGCAGCGGCAAGCCGCAGGGGAGTCAAAATAAAAGTTGACCTCTGTCGCTTGATTTACAGCCCCATCATGCTGAGACGGCCAATACGGATAAGGAGTGTAATGCAATAAGTAGCCAGTCGACGCCTCACGGACGTAGAGATGCATTTACTGGGAAGCATAAACGCAGTTCCACAGTCTAAAAGTATATAATGATGCTCGTAGCAATAATTGTGCTTAAAATTGATGCATGATATAAATTAATCGTTAAAATTATGTTAAGTTTAAACCATGCTAGATTTATTAAGTGACCATTACGGTTAAAGTTTGTAAATATATATTGTATGTATGTCTTTATAAAACGTTTTTAACAATAAATAATTGTATCATATTCAATAATTTAAACTTCCCGATATTAATGCTGTGACGTCAGACATGTAGCTATCGCTAAAACCGAGAGTAACGGGATTTATTTACGTAACCTAAAGAATCATTAATAGTAGAACCTTATTGTTCTTATTAGCCATGTCAACACATTTACAGCAACACATGTTGGCATGTAAACACACACACTTCTTTTCAATGGGCTGAGATTCATTACGAATTCGAATAATTATTACCCACAGGTCAAGGCCTCAAAGTCAAGTTCACTCAGCCTACAAATATGAAGTCCATTTGCATAATGGATTAACCTATTTTTTAATATTATAAATTAAATAAAAGTCATTGGTTGAAACGTGTTGTATTTTGCTCAATTAAAAGCTGAAGAATATGCTCAAAAAGTTAATTTGCATATGCTTATAATTGATTTATCAAAAAACAATCCTGTGTTTTGCGTTTAACAATCTTTTGGCTTAAAATCTAGTATTAGAATCGACAGTATACGACTAAAAACACGAATAATGTAAAATGTTCTTAGCTCGGGAGACTATCGAATTATGCATGTATGTTGGTGAAAACTTAAAAAACTACACAACTTTTCGTCTTAAATTTAGAAATGAACATTCAATAATTATTTGCCAGCCGTGAACTTGGAAAGTTTCTCCAGCAACCCAATATAAGAGGTGTGCTCGTGAGCGGTGGCTAGGTCGGAGAGTTTCTCGGCAAATTCATTGCTAATTCCTTTCTCTTCCAGAATGTTCATCAACAAATCATACAAATAGCCATCGAGCACATCTCCAGCAACTGCATACACTTTGTCGTTCCATTCGCCTTCAAAGATCGACATTTCATCGATAGAAAATACATCGTTATATTCACCCTCCTGTGCCTCGCCTTCCAAGTAGGAGCAAGTAAAGGATAGGGTAGTGTTGCCCTTAATGATGTCCACTTCAAACTGTGGCTTGCTACGCATTTCACCCAATTCTGGTTTGTCGGCATTGGGATTAATTTCTGGTTCCTGTTCGCTGTCAACAGTGTGGTTCACATTGAAGCTAATGACGACCTTTTCCTTGTCGGTTTCCTTGGTCAGCTCGACATCGGCGCCACTGAGTTTCACGCTGAAGCCTTCCAGTGTGCTGGGCACAGTCTTGCCCTTTTGCACCTTGCGCTCAGCAATAATCTCCTCGGTAAGGAACTCGACCAGTTCACGTTCACCTGTGGATATAGACAAACTGTTGATTTAACTTCAATTTCAAAATATCTTTTTGGATGTCGTTAGCTGCACGTTTGTGAGGTTATGTAACCATGGAGAAACATGCGCCAATTTGTTATGAACACGGGACATGCTTTCTTTAATGAAATGCTCACCTTTAGTGTGCACATTGCAGCCACAAGTGCAATTGATGCTGGGCTTATGCACATTTAACACAGTAACGTGGTCACCACCCACCGCCGGCTTTTTGGTCATGTGCCACAGGCTGCGGGTAAAATCGCGTTTGCCCAATGCACCAGCTGTTGCGGTGGCCAAATTGGCAAATCGCAATGTTGCTGTCTTCAAGCTGTTCATCTTGTTATATAAGATATCAATTTATTATGATAATAATTGGAAAAATGTGCTGCCGCTTCCGTGTTGCAACTTGCAATGGTCTTACATATGCCGATAGCGATATACTTTAATAATAAATCGATATACAATTTACATAAAATATGGTTTTTCTTTTTAAATGAGGTGGCAACGCCGTGCTAGTAGTTGGTACGTTCGATCAAATGGATGAAAACATCAATGAAAAGCTGCTTCTTCAAGTTGAGGAAGATGACACAGATCAGCATCCCTGTTGCCCGCATGGACCCACAGTGCTCTTTTATCGCCAAAGTCAACAACCCAGCTATGGTTTCTATGCCTGTTCCGCATACCGTAATCCTAAGCTTTGCTCCTTTCGCATGGATTACGAAAAATGGAAAGGTAACCCACAGAAACAAGTGCCAGATATACGCGCCTATCCCCAGCAACAGAACGATGCAGATCCCGATCCCACAAGTCACCTGAAAGCGTTATCGCAGGACGATGTGCATGCCCAGTACTTTTTCGATCAGCAAGCCCTCAAATTCTTTGCAGATCAGTGTCGCTTGCTGAAAATCGAGTAAGTTCTAATATATCAGATTTTATTTGAAATATGCTCTTACCTCTGTTTTTTTTTTTAGTAAGGTGGTCTGTATGGGCGCGCCACGCCTCCACTTTCATCTGCGTATCCATAAAATACAAAGTTTTTTGCTTGACTTTGATGAGCGTTTTAGTAAATACCTAAGCCCTCAGGAATTCTGTCTATACAACATGTGCAACAATCACTTTTTCTACCAGCGAGAGCCGTTTGAGAGATTCCTGAAATGCAATAAGTATTTATTTAATGGAATTAAGAGTTAGAAATAGAATGCTAATTCCCTTAGCATTTTAGGGATGAACGCGTGTTAATTGTCACGGATCCACCATTTGGCTGTAGAACCGAACTAATTGCCCACACGCTACGATCTCTGATGCGTCTCCATAATCGCCTCAATCAGCTGCCCGCCACGCCGCTGTCGATATTTTGGGTGTATCCATACTACATGGCAAACTATATAAGGCAGGATATGCCCGAGCTGCAAATGTGCGACTATAAGCTAAATTATACGAATCATAGTCGATATACGAATGTGGGCAACTCCAAGCGTTCCTATGGGTCGCCAGTGCGTGTCTTTACCAATATACCGCTTGAGCTGTTGCGCCTGCCGCTTGCCGAAGGATACAAATATTGTGATAGATGTCAACGTGACACGGCCATAGAGAATGTGCACTGCGATCGCTGCCGGAATTGCTGCTCGCAGAATGGCCAAACCTATCGGCACTGTCAGCTCTGCGATATGTGTGTGAAACCGAATTATGTCCACTGCTCGAACTGTCGCCGGTGCTGTCAACGTGTTGGACACGACTGTGCACTGTATCAGTCCATGCAGCACTGCTGGTTATGTGGCCAACGGGGCCACATTGAGAGTAACTGCCAAATCTGGTCGAAGCTCTCACGCCAGAGCAAACGACGGCAGTCTCAGCGGGATTGTTGCCTTATTTGTGGAGCGCAGAGTCATCGTGAAAGGAACTGCTCACGGCGCTGCAGTTACTTCAAGGAATTCGAATTTATGGGACAAATTTTGACAAAAGCACGAGATCGAAAGTCGATATTAAAACGAAATAAAGCCAAAATGCGCAAACTTCCTAAATCATAGAAAAATATCGCTTCTTATTTTTTCTTGTTTAATACCAAATTCATTTGATCTTAACACTTTTTTGTAATTAAACTATTGAACTGCGTCAATGACAAAAGCGCGAGAGTAATGCACATGAACATGACCACCATAAATTGTGGAATGGATAATCTGCTACAAATTCCAAATTCAACGAAATTTGCAGCAAAGTAAATAGAAAATTTTGACAAATTATGTTTACAATTTAGTAGTTCATCAATTAACGACGGGTAACTTAAGCTTAGACAATAATTAATTTCAAGTGGAAAACACTAATGCCTCAACCAACGGAATGCGACTGTTTGATTGTTGTTTTTGTTGTTGATGTTAATGTTTTGGCAACAGTTTGCTTGAAATCTGATGACGTCGACAATTGGGTCGCGGCGCGCGTCCGTTGAGGTGAAAGTATTTATTTTCTAAAATGAACTGTCTAAGAACGGTTGTATTTTCCCCAAATGTGCAGCATGAAGACAGAGGCGATGAACAGCAACGACATAACCAGAACTGGAACTGGACCACTGTAAAAAAAAACACAAGGGAATGCATCAAGTAAACAATTCGGTATTGGTGAACGTCATGAATTTAGTTGAGGAGCAGTTTCGCTTACACTTTAATGCCGGGTGAATCGTCTGTGTAGAAACGCCACATACCACCAGTGCCTGCTCCGCCAGGAGCACGACTTCTGGCCGCTGTTGTTGTTGTTGTCTTTCGCTGCTTCAAGGTGCTACCACCACCAGCACCAGCGCTACGTGGCGCCGACAATTTGCTGGGCGAGCGTGAACCGCTACCAACGGACGTCGAACTTGCAGGAGCAGGCTATAACAATCGACACCAGCTGTTTAGTATTTACTTTAAGATTTAATTACAGTTTTCACTTACCATTCTAATTTATGTGTTTAATTGTAATTAAAGGCAAATGCACACTAAGTCCGTGATTGCTGCGTGCTGACCTGGAAAAGTGTTGAAAGCGCTGAAATCAGTTTGACGTCTGCTCGTGTCAGTTTCGTGTTCCACGTCACCTGGCATTCACCCGTAAACGTAACTTTGACAGCAAATACTCGATAAGTTTTCACAAAATTTCGATTACAATGAATATCAAAACAATTTTATGGCGGCTTTTCCAGGTAAATCAATTTACCGAGTACAGACAGCGCCAGCTAATTGCTAGCTGTGATGACATATGCTATCGATACTATTAATCACAACTATCTTACTTTTATCTGTTGAAATGTTGTACAAGAAGCTAGAGCAGACATATTATTTTACTTTTATTTCCTTTGGTGATGTTAATATAAGATATGATTTTATTGATTTATAAAATATAAGTAAAGTATTATAGAATATTTAAGTTTCAAATTCTAATTGTATATATGTTGGCTGCGCAATAATTTAAAATATAAATATAGTTGAAAGAGATACAGTCTTTAATGTTGATTCGGTTGGAATTCAAATGCTCCAGAACAGCATGAGTTTTTGAATCTGCTATTTATTTAATAAATACGTATTTAATAAATTATTATCATATAATTAGCATAGAACCCTGTGTATAATAATTATAATAAATAAATATTTAAAATTATTGATTCTTTACCAGTTGATTTTCATCGCATTGTCTTTTTATCGATTAGGTATCGATATCAATAGAAGCATACACATACTCTTTTTTGTACATCTCTAAGTAGTTTTTGTAATGGTAAAACAATATTAATTTTAATATTTAGCGCTGTGTGTTTGTAATATCTTACTGGTTTGCACGAACGGCGTGACATTTTGCTGCATCGTTGCTATGGTGCGCAAATGTACACCACAATCCGATAGTGACAAACATATTCTTGAAGAGTAAATGCAATCGCTACATCGCAAAAGCAAAGAAAAAAAAAATAAATAAAGAGAAAGAAAAAAACCAAATATATGCTGAGAAAATAGTTTTGTGAAAATGGACGATATAGAAATAGAATATCTAGACGAATACAAAGACTTAGTTCTACCAGGTGAGTGTAATATTTGAGAATATGCTGCCCTATCTACGACTCGCTGAAATACGTTTTGTTTGTCAGGCATCAAAACAACCAGCGAAGGACGCATACAGCAAACGTTGATTCGAGCGCCTATCAACAGACGTATATCGTCCGATTCGAGCGATTCATCGTCCATAGATCCAGATATTTTTCAGAAACTATTTGATGGTAAATTTCTTGACGACGAGTTAATAACTGAAAGTAAGAGTCTCATATGAAAGCCAATAAAGTTAATTTCTGCTAAGTTGCTGCTTGTGTATTTAGGCGGTCCAAATGCGAAGGGTAGTCCTCGGCGTCGGGTGAGCTCTTCATCGAGCGACTGTAGCGATGCTCTGGCTGCATTGTACAATCGACAAAGCAGCAAAGGCAAAGGCACAAGACGTGATCGGCTCGATTCATATGATTCAATTGATGATTTGGGTAAGTGATTTTTTTTGTAAGTAATAGAGAACACTCGTTTAAAACTTGTTTTCTTAATTAGGTGATGCATTAATGGGCCCAACCCACAAATCGCTATCAAAATCAACATCGTCGCAGGCAGCAGCAAGAAAGACTCTAAGTCATAACGGCATGGACAGGTCCAAAATTACAAATAATAAGTCCCAATTATCTGCAACAAAGCGCAATAATCCAGAAAGCTTTAAGCATGAAATGAGGCCTAATGACAGAAGCAGCAGCAGTAGCTCTTCAAACCCGCCCATGGTGCACAAAAAGAAAGCTGTAACCATTATAAAAGCTAAGAAACCAGACTTGAAACCACCCAAACACGAACCCAAAGAGGATCCTCTAAGTAGGTATTTTATAATTACAGTCTGGCTTTTGGACTAACTGTGTGTAAATTGCAGATTTGCGAGAATTCTCTGACAATACAGACAGTGATTCATCTTATGAATACGAATCCGATTTCTATGGCTATGGCGATACAGATGATGATGATGGCGAGGTATCGAAGCAAGTTATTGATATATCAACGGATAGCAGTACGGTGACATCATTGGCGGGTAAGTCGGAGTTACACAACTAGTTGATACTGCCAACCCTCTGATTATATTTATAATGTGCGTAAAACAAACCGTGTAGACACTGTGACACCTGTTGTTTCCGAAGACGAGAGCCTGAAGCAGCAGAAGCAACAAACACCAAATGCCCAAAATGACCGTCTTCAGGTGTATCTAAATAATCTAAGTAGTGCCGAAACGCCACCATCTAAGCATAAATATACAAGCACTGCAAAGAAATCGCACTCCCACGAGAAACAGTCCAATACACTAGCACAAAAAGATCAAGATCCGGATCAAATTGATCAGGTGCAGGAAAAGGGTAAGTTTTTTCTAATTCTTTATATTATTTGTTTGCATATTTCATATGTTTCACTTATTTCGCTTCAATTTTTACAGCCGAGAAGCAACTTGACAGTCCCTCAAGCAGTAAAGCTCAAGCGAACTACTGCAATGAGATGGACAATGTATCTCCAGCTGATTATGTTGATGTTAACTTAACCTACGAAACAGTAGAACGTTTAAGTCTCAATCTTGCCGAGGAAATCATTAGTATTGATGCTGAGCGCTCCAAGGAGTTCGAACGTCGTTCTGTTTCCAAGACGCGCAGCTTATCTTCTTCAAAGAAAGTGACTCAGCCAACAGTTAGGTCGTCGCTCTCCAAAAGCCATATACGCAAACTTACCTACTCTAACGAAAAGTTGGATGAGAAATATCCGTTAATGCACACACTTCGTCGGGTCAAAAGTTGTGGTGGCTTCCCGAAACGTGATCTGGAAAGACAACCAAAGAACAGGGCTGCAACCACAGAGAGACAACTCACGAATGAACCATCATCGTCACCGAAAAATCTTGTGGAAGCACCTAAAGAGCAAGAGCCAAAAGTAGAAAATGAAACGAAACCCCAACAGGAGAAGGTAGTAAAACGTGGGCGTGGTCGACCGAAAAAGAACAAAGCGGAGCCAGCTAAGCCTAATCTGTCACAAAATCCCAATCTAACTGTCAGTGTAGAGAAAAAAGTAAACTCTGGGTGCACGATCTCTGAATCAAAGTCTTCGAACGAGACTTTGAAGGAAGCGCAGCACGAGTTGAAAATAAATGACAAAGCAAAAATCATAGAAACAAATATTGATTCAACTTCTGCTTCAAGCGAAGGCAATAAAATTGAATTTAAAGCTACTCAAATGGTGGCTGATCATGAAAAAGATAACTCAAAACGGACAAGTGCAGGGATGTGTCTGAATATAGACGGTGCGCTAAATAATGCGAAACTGTATGGAAACGAAGGGGAAAAGCAAACTGCAACCTTGAGTAAAGAAGAAGCAAATGAAAGTATAAAAAAGCTGAGTGCTCCGAAAATTAAGGAAATTGATATAGACAATCAAGGAAAAGTAGGCCAAGACTCTCGAGATGACATTGAAATCCCAGATGACAACAAAATAAATTCGGTTGTAGACAAAAAAGATAACGAGCAGGAAACTGATAGACCGGATGATGACAAAATGGAAAAAGTTGATAAAGACGCAACTGAAATAATGAATCCTGAGGCATATAGTGAGAAAAGTGATAAGGAAGTGACCGCAGATGACGTTGATAAACAACTAAGGTCAAATTCAAACGTGGATTTAGTCAAGAAGAAACGTCGCTCGGAAAACACATCGAGAAGAAGCGAAAGTCGTAATGCCAGACGATCGCGTAGAAGTGATGCTGATTCCTCTGGAACTGCCGCACCTGCACCACGGCGCAGTAGTCCTCGGGTGACAGAAAAGTCACCAGCTGGAGGAACTCAAAAGGCTGATAAAGAAAAATCTAAATCTCATTCAAGCGCTAAACCCCCAAAAATATCCAAAGATATTAATATTGTGGACCCAAGTTCAGAAAACTTAAGTCATAAAAAGTCTGCGAAGGTCAGACCGTCACACAGCTCCAAATCAACAACAGCTAAAGCTAAAGACAATTCCACAACGCATAGGAAATCGCGGAGTGCAAAGTCTAAGCCTAAAATCGAAATCTCGCCACCCAGGCAGATGGAGACTATCGAATCAAATTTGGCCGCAATGATGGAATCTGTATCACTTCCATCCGATGGTGATTCGAATGAAGCAAAGACAATTGATATTAAACAGAATTCAGAAAAAGATATTGATACTCCCACATCTTCAGATACTCACATTAGAATAGATGGTAAGACTATAGAATCCTCAAGGGAGGCAGCATTAACTCAAACATTGTCCGATCTCGAGCTACTTACAACATTGGATTTAAATGAGAATTCAACTTATAGCGAGCAGCAACCAAATATTCCAGATACCCCTTCAATTCCATCCATTAATACTACTGAAGATCAAAATGATTTATACAAATCTCTTGATTTGGATATTGTAGTCAATAAGCAGGAAAACTTGTGCGAGGAGTCGGTCGTAGCTAAACAGCGTGCTGCAGTACCTCGTGGATTAAGAGATCTCCTGCAGGCAGCAGGAACTGAAAGACAACACGAGAGAGCAGGAAGTCGTGCCCGATCCACGCGCTCCAGGGTGGGTACGCCCATTCCTCCAAAGTCGAGAAAGACTAGGATTAAGGAAACTAAATCATCTGAGACTCCAAAGAAAGAGCAGACTAATGACAAACCAGAAACGAAATCGGATAACACTGCAACCTGCAGCGAATTGCCTATAGAGAAGCAAGAGAATGAGATTCCCAACTTAAATATAAGTGAAACCAGTCAAAACATTAATGATGATGCAGTTGAGAAAGCCGTTGCTACGGATCAATCAGAACATCCAACTGTATGCAATGATATTCGATATGCAATTGAAAAAGGTAATCAGGCTTGTGATCAGAGTACACCCAGCACTTGCTCCTCGAACAGTTCATGTCGTAAGCTTCGCATTCTAATTAAGAAACCAGTGCCACGCTCTAAAATCAATTTTGGCCAACTTGAAAATGTTGAGCATGCAGACGATGAGTTGGAAGATCCCACATATCCATCAGATCAATCAGTTTGCCATGATGTAGGAGATAAAGCGACCGAGAGAGAGCCATTGAAGAGCCTACCAGAAAAAATCACTGGAGAGGATCAACTAAATCTCAATGATCAAGCAGAAAACTCAACACAGATTACAGTAGATCAGCAAAAAGATCCAGCTGCAGCCGATACCAAAATTAGTGAAGAGGACTCAGTTCCAAGGGATGCTAAGGATAAGCTAACTGACCAGGAGGCGGCTAGCATGAAGCAGCAGCACAATGAGAAGGATGACGCTGTTGAGGGGGAGAAGATAGTTGCTGAAGAGCGTCAACTTGATATGGCGATATCACAACAACCAGAGCAAGAGGCGTCTTCTCAGCTGGCGACTCCCAACGAACAGCAGCATCAGCCATCGGAGCAGACAGCTTCTGAACCCATGGAACAATCAGCGGATGAGCAGCAACAGGCTACAGTTAACATTGATCAATTATGCGCAACGGAAACAACAGGTGTCATGGAGCATGTCGATGAGGAGGAGTGTACCGATACTGGGAGCTCCAATCAGATGGATGCCTCTGAACCAGATGGTTAATAGCTATTCCAATAATATAAACTTTAAACTTTTCCCATTTCATTTTGTAGCTCGATCTCTAATGTTCAATTTTCGTTTTTCTTCTAATCTCTTGTTTTTTTTTCATCAGCCGCTAAGCGCAAACAAATGTTGCAAGCGAAACATGCGAGTCGCAGCATTGCGATGGCGCCACCAGCACTACCCAAATCCGACCTATCTAGTGGTAATGGGGGTAAGTATCTTGTATATATATAATAATATCAAAATTAATAAAACTAATCCTTTCACAGTAGTACGACGTCTAGGAAGGCCCATCAAAGTGGGTGATCAGCCCAAGCAAAAGCGTCGAAAATTGGCAGTAATGCAGAGTTCTTTGGAGGACAATAGTAAAAGTCAATTAGACACACAGGAATCGCTCTCTTCGACAAATGAGGCTATGGAGGAGCCAGGAGGCAAGGCCAGCGGCAAGCATATGTTAGCTGTCAACATGAGATCCCCGATTAAACCATCCACACCAGGAGTCAGCCATTTGGGAAAAACGTTAACAGCGACAAAGCTGAGCAAAAACGATGAAGTGAACAAGACGCCGCCAATTAAATCTAGTTTATCAACATTATTGAGCGACGATGACTCCATGTCCATCAATAACACAGTAATAATAACGAAAACGGCAATAACAAATACGACGGAACCGTTCAAAAAGGTGGAAACGCCAGCATCTCCTGCTGTTGGCATCAACATATCCGTTTCATTGCTGCCTGATCCTAACAGTCAGACGAGTTCGCCGCCCAAGAAGACAATGACTCAGGCCGAGACGGCAAAGAAGCTGATGTCGCTTAGTGCGGCAGCCAAGAAGGAGGAATCATCTCCAATAGCAAAACAATCTGTAGCCTCACCTATCACACCAAATTTGCCTGTGCAGTCTGCTGAGGCTGGCAAAAAGATGAAAGCCCGTAAATCGGAAACAGATAAGCGAACTCCAAAAACACCTTTATCTCGAATAGCAGGCAAAGCAACTTCCAGCGCAGCCAAGAAGAGTCCAAAGCCAACAGAAGAAGCAAGTGAAATGGCGAAAGCTAAAGAGCCAACAAAACCAGCTGCGATTGTTAGTCCAATAGTTAACAGAAAATCCTTACCACAAACCCATGCGAAAAAGCTGGACACACACACTAACGAAATATCTGCAGCTCCGGTAGAAGCAGCAGGCACCAGCGAGAGCAACGAGGCGAGCGAATCTGTAGCTGCCGAAGAATTAGTCGAAGCTCAGGACACGCAGAAAAAGGATTCGCGAAAGTCTACGGGCCAGAAATCGCTTAGAAAATCCAAATCCAAATCCAAGGAAGTACTAGCGGTGGCAGAGGCAAGAGAACCAGCATCATCAGAATCTATGCCATTGGCAACAAAAGGCCCGTCGGAATCGCGGGATTCGTCGACTGAGCGTAAGAAGCGCACGTCGCGCGTGACAAAACAGACGAAAACTGTGACTCCGATGACACGCGCCTGCAGCCATGCCCGCTCTTTGGCTGCCACGCCCACACCGTCAACACAACGCAATCCCTCCAACGAGCGACAGCCACTCACAATGCCCCCACTCGTCCCACTGGCCTCAAAGCCACAACGACAAGCGCGCAAGAGTCTAAAACAGACCAAAGCCGAGGCGCAGGCGCAGAGTCGGGGTCAGGCTGAGTGCTCTGAGGCGGCGAAAGTTACACAGTCGCGGAAGCGCAAGCCTCCGGCCAAGTCTCTCGCAGGCGGAGCGAAACGCTTAAAGGAACAGCCAGCGATGTCAGAGACAGCAGTTGCGTTCCCAGTGCGTATCACAGCGGCTGCCCTTACTGCTAGTCGGACATCAATTGCCGAGCCAATGGCAACTGTTGAACGACAAGCAGTACGGCCACTACCGCCTCTAGTACCAATAATGCCGGTAAAGCTAGTGCAGAAGGACAAGGATTTGCAGCTTCCGCCTCAGCCCTTGCCGCCAAAGCTGCGCAAGTTGCGAGTGCGTCTCAATCGATCCGTGATACCCAATTGGCTCAAGAGCCTGAAGCAAGCAGAGCAAGCCGCCCAGCGCTTGGAGCCTGCGACAGCTGCAGCGCCGCCTAGTGCCACAACTGCAACAACAAGTGCAGCTCCAAAGCAAGCAGAGCCTCTCATCAGCAAATCCCAGCCGGCTGCGCGTAGGCCACAAGTGAAAATACCAATTATCAACTCTGTGCCGCTTCCAGTGCCTCTTCCAGTGCTGGAAGTGAAGCCGGAGCTGCCCGAAATGGAGGAGGAACCACAATCCATCAACAGTGCAGCCGCAGCACCAGCGCTGCACTTGGAAATTGATGTTCCAGTGCCATCCATAGCTCAAGTTGCGGCAAGTATGTCAAGCAGCCAGACCCCCACCAGAGTGGAGCCAGCAGCGATGGCGCAGCCGGGAATGAATATGGCTAGCAGTGCGAGCAACACTATCAGCAGTCATGCCAACACCGCCATCGCACTCGCCCCTGCCCCTGCCCCTACCCCTGCCCACGCCCCCGCCCCCGCTAACACCAGCGGCACCAGCAGTACCACCAGCTCAATACCTCCAGCGAATGTCATCAGCGATCAGAATACGTTCGGCACAACGAAAATGTTTTCGTTTTTGTATCCATCACGCTATCAGCGCTCCTACAGCCAAGTTGGACTGGACTTTTGTTGCCCGAACCTGGACGGGCCGATGCAGGCCATTGATCCGACGCGGCTGCACTCGAAAGCGGAGGTGCCGGTGCTAGAGTTGCCCCAGTATATGGTCATATCGACAAAGATTATCTCGCGGCAGGACAAGAACATACCGCCAAAGGTGCGCGCCAAGCTGGAGCAGCTGGCGGCGGCGAGGGATGCCGCAACCACCAGTGCCATACCAACGGTGTTGCCAGCGGCGACAGCTGCCGTGGCCACGCCCCCAGTGCCAGCAGTGGCGAGCAGTGCGCCGCCAACCATGAGCCATGGAGAGACGGTTGCCCAGCAGCTACCTCCACAGAATACAACTTTGGCCAAGAATCCGCCGCCGGCAAATGCTACACCTCCTGCTGCTAATGCAGCTGCATCACCGAAGATACTTTCCTCGCCTCCGCCCTTAACTGCAATCAGATCAGCGAAGAAATCATTACCATCAAGGGGCATGCTGCAGTTGCCGCCGATTTGTCCCACTGACAAGATGCGCACGGATCTGCAATCTCGTGTGCAGCTCTTCGATCATGTGCTGCAGGGCCTATCCCGACGAGCTGCAGTGATGAGTGTATTGGAACGGAAACAGGTCATCGAGAATATTGTGAAGACGAGCGCGCTGCTGCCGGTTGATGTGGAGATGGCCATCAAACTGTTGGAGAGCTATTCATATTGCTTGTATGCAGTCAACAGCGCCAATGCTAGGAATCTCGAACAACGTCAGCAGCAGCAGCAATCGCCAGCAGCAGCCAGCACATCCAACTCCAGAGCGGCAGGTGCTGCTGCTGCAGCTCCTGCTGGCTCTCCTGCTCTTACTGCTAGTTCACCGCTGGGAGCCTCGAGCAGCACGCCTGTTTACGATGCAAGTAATAAGATTATTGGCTATCAGTATAAAACTCCAAATATGTCCATGAAGTCATCACGCGGCACATTCGTCAAAGTGACACCATCCTCAACAGCAGCTGGATCAGGAGCATCATCACCCGCAGCAGGAGCAGCAACACAGCAACGTGGACGTCCAAGTGCAGCCAGCGGCAAGGTGAGCCGAAGTTCTCTAAATAATCCTTGTATATAACACTAATATCCAATAATCCAATTACAGGTAGCAAGCGTCAACTTGGTGTCACCTACAGTAGTGCCTACGCGCGTGGCAAAGAGAGTAGGGTCCGGTACCATGATTCCCTTTAATCCATCGCCAGCGCAAAAGACCTATGCAGGGCGTTCCACGGCGGCGTCAGCCAGAAAAGCTGTCGGCACAGCGGACAAAGCGGCGCCCGTGGGCATCGTCAATGGAATGCCCCAGCTGGGAGCGGTGCCACAGGCAGCGTTAGCCGAGGACAACATAAATCGTACTAATCTGTTTATTGTAAATCAGTTGATGTCGCAGCAGGAGGAGTGCATATTGCCCGATGCAATTGGTACAGTAGAAACTGCTGCTGCCGACATCAAGGGTGAGCTTGAAGATGCAGAAACATTAACTTAATTCATACAAATATATTAAGAAAATGCGTAATTATAAATACACCTAAAGTATGAAAAGTATTTTAAGCTACTTTACCAAAAGTAAGATGATGAAGCCCATATTTAGAATACAAATCAACATATGTAAAACATTAATTTCGGGCTGCAAAAGGCTTGTTAAATTTCCACCTTTGCCTATACTGCTAGTTTTTTAAAAAATAATAAAAAAAAATCGCTAAGTGAGCGCATATGTTAACAATTTTCGCAGCTATCATTGTATCAGCATCGAGTGAAAAAGCGTTTGTTTACTAGCAACAAATTGGCAGCACCCAAATTTAATTATTCAAAATTGTTTAGTTCAGTGAACTCGCATTAACTTATGTTTGTTTTTTTTTTTTTTTCATTTATTGTGATCTGCAAAGTTCATAAACTTCCAAAAACTCCAAATGAATTATTAGTTCACATTTACCAGGGCAACATGAATTTCAATTACAAGGGCTGCAAAAAACAAACAAACAATTGAATTTAATTTAAATAGTTTTTCAATTAATTACTTATACCAAATTATTTTTGTGAAAAATAAAATAAAAATTAGTCTTTATTATTTGTATAAAGTTCTACTTACAAAAATGGAATAAATCAAATAGCAAAATCTTTTAATCAACGAACTGACGTCACACACAACGCTATGATAATGTTCTTGCGCTCAGAGAGCGCCAAAGTAACGGAACTGCGCAGTGAGTCACCTTGTTAGTGTATGGGTACATGCCGTTCGGCATTCTTATAAGAGAAGAGAACAGACGAGCACAACAACAGTTTTCGTTTGCCGGCTGTTTGCAACGAACGCATTCCTAATAAGCGGTTGCCGCATCACTTTCACACTTGTCCGCGCTCACCTTTTTTGATTGTTTCGCGTTTGTCGTGTGGGCGCGCGCCGCCGAGCAATAAAAATAATAAATAAATAAAATAGGGAATATTGTGATTAGGAGACGTTTAAGGAGTGTGTTGCGTGGGGCTTGCTGCGTGCTGCGTGGTGTGTGGCCAAACAATTAATACAAATATTAATTAATTGATGTGAGGAGATGGCCGTCGAAATCACAAACACAATATTATCGCTACAGCCGGCCGTTGAGGCTGAACCGTTGGCGCCGCAATCGTTCCACTGGCAGCTCGAGGATTACGCATACTTTCACAAGTGCGGAGAGATAACCACATCGCCGGACGTACAATGTTTCGGTTTCAATTGCGCCTTCTGCCCGGCCATTTGTCTACAATTTTCGGTTTTCATAGATCACATACGCGGCCATCACATGCAGGAACTGCGCCGGCGCTACGAGGGCGCCGATGTGAAAATTGAACAAACAACGCAAACCGATTTCAATCTAATGATAATGGATATGCATCTCGAAGGTGCGCCAACAATAACAGGAACAGCAGCAGTGGCAGCAGCAACACCAACAACAACAACAGTGCTCAATGCAACACCTACTCCAGTGGCCCCAACAAAACGCACAAAGAACCCGCCCAATTGGAATGAGGCGCAGGCTTCAATGGGGCTGCCAGACATGGACATGGGCCTAGACCTCGCTAACGTTGTACAAACATCGGCGCTGCCAAAGACGAGCAACAACAATGCTGCGCTATTGCAACTAAACAGCACGGCAACAGCAGCAACAACAACTGCACTAGCAACAACAACAACAACAACAGCAGCAGCAACACCTGACGAAATGGACTTCGTTTATGTTATGGAAAATCCATTGCCACCCTCGCCTCCGCCATCGGCTGACATTTCGCGCTGCGAGCAGAACGCGCGACTGCACTCGATAGATCCATTTGAAATATTGCATGAGGTCTGTTCTTCAGCAGTCGCGCACACACACACACACACCCATACCAATACCCAGGCACAGCCACACACACAGGCACTAGCGCAGACACCAGCACAGGCACATGCACAGGCACACGCGCATGCACATGCAAACACACACACCCACACACATACACAAGCGAACAGCAAGACGAATACATACGAGGCGGCGGAGTCCAGTGGCGCTGTCAGTGTGGTCGCCCATCCCCGTTATGAGACACGGCGCGTGGTAAGTTAATCGTTGATTCTTGTTCGCACACAGCGCCCGCCTCCCCCTTTATTCAGCCCGCTCTATTCCCTGGCCATGCGGTCATTTGGCTGCCGTTGTTTTCCTTGTTGTTGTGAAAAGAACAACAGCAAAGAAAAGGGGTTTCCGTTGTTCTGGCCCTTAGCAAATAGGTTCGACAGCGGCTGCTCGACCTTCAAAATAACGGCGCATTAGCGGCTGCGGCAACGGCAATGTCAGCAGCAGCAGCAGCCACAAAATACGAAAAACTGTGTCGCATTTATAGCATACCCTATGTCCATGCAACCAATAGGGCATGCACTGTTTAGTAATCACTTGAACTGTGAGCTAGCTTTTTATGTTGATTTTAGTTAGATTTTATGAAATATTAAATTAATTAGCGGTGAATGTGGAAATCTCTTGTATATATAAATATTGATTGATATCTATTTATAAATTTGTATATCATCTCTGCTTATGTAGAGTATATCATAGTCGAGTTCCAGCCAGCCAGAGAATTCAGAAATCAAAAATAGAATTTAGCTATGGAAAGTTTTTTTTTTTCTTGTTGGCATTGAAGATGCCTGCAAACTGTGCATAACAAAGCAGGGTATCTCAGCAGTCGCGTTGCAGTCGTTTGCCATTCATTACATTTTGTTTACGTCCTCGTTTATCCCGATATTCAGCCTTGGGAGCTGTTTCGACCAGGCGTGGCGACAGGGGCGTAGTCAGACGCACTTCATCAGCTTCAGTAGCGAGAGTATTCGCTATTTTTACTCGCGGGCAGCGTGCGACGTGTTTTTTTTTTTTTTCATTTTCACTTGTTTTGGTTTCGTCAAAAAAACTCAGATTTTTTTTGTGGAAATACTATATAATGACGCCAAAAAATGCTACGACAAACGCTAGACAGCAAAAAAAAAAAAAAAAAAAAAAAAAAAAAACAACTGATTTCTAGCAACAACAACATAATAAATTTATGTGCTCACAAAATAAATACAGCCGAGGCGTGGAAAAAAGCCTTCGATTAATGTGCTAGAACAAAAAAGAAATGGAAACAAAAACAAAACTACTTCTGTTTATATTTATTTATTTATTTTTTGCTTTCGGCTTTTTGTTTTGCGCTGATTTTGTCAAACATACAAAAAAAAAAAAAAAAAGTGAAATAGAAATAAAATAAACATTTAAACTAGCTCTAAACAATTTAAATAAAAAAGTAGTTCGAAAAGATGTCAAAAAACCAAAAACAAAAACTATTTAGAAGAGTGAAGACTTGAATAAGATTTAAATGTGTATGTATCTATTATAATATATGTGTATATACATACATATGCATGACTTCTTTAGAATACCCATTGAAAATGGAAGTACAGATTCCCTAATAGTTATGTAACTAAGCAGAAAGAGGCGTGATAGATCCAAGAAAAAAAACTGTATATGTACATAAGTATTTATATTTTTGAACCGGATGACGAACGAAATTGATCTATGCTCTAGACATTTGTTGCTATGATCCCAACTATCTCAGAGCACTTAAGAACAGGAAACTTAGATTTGAGAGCTGTTATATATGTTTTTTATGTAACTTAAAATATATATTTATCTTTCCTGTTCCTCTATATTAATATTTATTTATAAAAAAAAAAAAATTAAATAAATAAAACAATAACATGCCCATCGGCAGCTACTGACGGTATAATACACGTTCACAATTTCGGAATCGGCAGCCAGCCAAAAGTTATTAAAATATACCCTCGATTTTCGTTTCAATTTCAATTTCCACAATCTATATTTGGCACAGCATTTGCAGTAAAGCTTTTTACCTATTTTCTTTCCAAATTTGGTCATCTTATAAATATAAAAATTGTAGAACATATCAATTCATTGATATATACATATAAATATATTGTGAGTATTTTTTGCCCATGGACAGACATGGCATGTTGCAATCGGGCGGAACAGACTGCAGTATACTCTTTCAAGATACAATATTCGTCAAATTGGTTTACAAAATTTCCACAGGGTGTGTTTATTATTATATAATAAACTTGGTGTGGGTGTAACTGTTGAAGAGCTAATTATTAACTCCAGATTTCTAGCTGTAAAACTGTTGAACACACCTCTTACAAAGCTGATAATTTATTTATACACATTCATATATTTCACACTCCAAGTCTTTAACTTTCATAGTGCCTTTAATGGGCGTTTCCCAAAAGCTGGACCATTTTATAGTATGTAAATACACATGAGCTTCGCTAACATTTTCCTCTTTTTACTACTTTAGCGAACATAAAACCATGAGATTAAAATTTAAATTATTTACTTAAATGAAATAAGTTTTTGAGCTTTTACCCTTTTTTGATGAGGTATTTTGCGTGAATGTTGGTAAATTTGTGGGACCTGAATATGATATATACATTTATATATATTTTATATATACACTAAAGAGCAAAAAAAAAAAAAAAAAAATATTAAAAATTTGCATTTTGTAAAAATGAAAATGCGTCAATATAAATATTAAATTATTGTGGCCTGAAAAATTGCATGCCCCGTGAGAGGGTGGCTTATAAAATTCTGGAAAAAAAATGTATATATATACATATATATTTTATATAAAATATTTATATTATTTATGTATATTCGCATAAATCACTGTTATTTACCTAATAATAGATATTTCACAAAAACGAATTTGGTCGTCATTTTCATTGAAAGATTTTTGCTCTACATTGAGTCTAGGCTACTTTATCGTTTAACCCCCCGCCTTAACCCTGCTTTCGATATCAGACTACATAGAACTCATGGAAATACAATTGTTGTTTTTGCCCCCAACCCCAGACGGGTCTACTCATAGAAGTTTCTATACAATTACGAGTAATAGCCACTCCATAGCTAACGGAGGCAAGCTCTTTTATTTTTTTACGAATACTCGTCCATGATGTGAAAAGAGAGTATATTGGGTTCTACTATTGATAAACGATAAACTCATTAATAGACATTTTCAATTTAATAATGTACATCTTTATATATATTTGTATATATTTATATATATTTCTATATACCAAAACTTGAAGTAACATCACAAAGTGCCTATTATTAGGGAGCTAAATCTTTCTCAGTTTTACAGTTAGAGCTGTAACATTTTGGATGTTGTTCAATGCTAACCTCTAGTTCTAGTCTAGTTTAGTTCTAGATTTACTACTATATAAGAATTCAATATATTATATGTAGAGATTCCTCATATATTTATGTATATAATAATATATAATACCTTCTATATTTATATATGAAATGTATTATAAATACTTTTTAGGGTTTGGCAAATCTTTTTCCTATAAAGACAAAAATTCATATAGATATTTACATCTTGAACGAGTATTAGGCAGTCGATAGTGTATTTTAGTTGTTTTTTTTTTTTTTTTTTTTTGTTTTGGTTGCTTTTTTTTATCAATAAGTCTGGGGGCACATTTGCCTGTTAACGTTGACGTTACTATTATCTATAAACCGGGAAAGTAAACAACGAAGCAAATTATCTATGCTTCGATTAGGCAGACATATATATACATACATACATATATGCTATTAGGGGTATGCACAGTGGAGCTAAATGGCTGATAAACACATCATAATTCAATTGAAGTATTTCACTTTTCATTTATTTGGGTTGACCTAGATCTATCTATGAATTATTTCTCGTTTTTTTTTTAAATAACATAAATAGAACTTTAAAAATTTTCCATTAATTATCTATAAGAAAGTACAACTCTTGCCACTTGAGATTAAAATCCGTTGCAATTCTATAGATCATATTGGAATATAGTATAGGAACATACGACTCTATTCCAATCCCGCAAGAGAATCTCTTACTCATCGACGACGACAACGACGACGCGTCGTCGATATCAGCTCAGGCTGTGGGCAATAAAACAATTTCAATTCAATTTTTTTTTTCGTCGCTATTGAAACGGCTCAATAGATAAGGTGAACGAACGTGTGTATTCCACACAGCTCTCCCATTGGCCTAAGCAGCTTTTAATGTACATTTAAACACCGGTAAATTGGTATTTTTAGAGCACTTGTCATAAAATACAAAAGCAAAAGAAACACCTATCGCAATGTTTCTCGATTGAAGCGCATAAATCATTAAACACGCCTGAAGTGTGGAAATCATAATATTACAGACTATATATGTGTACATTAGCACAAGAGCCGTTATAAATTATTAAGATCGGGATCTGCTCAAAAGTAACTGAAAATATTTAATGAAAAAACTTGATTGAAAACCGATCAAAATGAGTCATATATCTCGATAACTTGTAGATCTTTTGATACCCAAGCTCTGTCATCAATCTGAAACATGATATAATATATTAAATTATTTAATGCGATTAAGTAGTTCATGTAACTTAAGAGTTCCAACTCTATTAATCATAGTTTATTCTTAAATGAAAGAAAACGTCTTATATATATTGAAAAAAAAAAAAAAAAAAAAAAAAAAAACAAACAAAACTGGAATGCAGACCTAATAAATTAAGTGATATATGTCTAGTAACTTGTGAGTTTCTGTATTTTAAGTATCATTCAACTGATGGAAAAAAGATAAACTATTTCATGCGATTCACTGATGAAATGTAATTAATATGCAAAAGATTATTTGCGAAATTGTTAGCCTAAATAAGCACAGAGAATTATTTCATATCATCAGCCCCATGGAGTTTTTTTTTTTTACTTTGTCACGAATTGATAATTCCTCATGCTTCACTTGATAAAATTGCGAATTACAGATAATCTCTGGCTAATTTACGATTGCCTTAAACTAAGATTATAGCTAACAGCCTAAGTAAACAGGTGTAGTTTATGCTCCAAAAAGAACAAATATATATATATATATATTATATTTGTACATTTATGTGATTAATAAGTTTCAAGGACTCGATCATTTGTCTTCTTATAAAAACTACGCTAAATTCTCTCTTGTCTTTTATGATCGATCTGTCTCTCTCTCTCTCTCTCCCTTTCACACTTTTTGTTTTTATTATCAGCTACGCTTATTAAATAATTAACATGTACCACCAAAATTATTCATTTAGCATATTTTTAATGCTGCGACTTTAACTTGTTTTCCCAGCGCTTTATAGATAGCCGCAGTTGGGTTTTGTCCGATTTCACCCACGCACACAAAACACCTGTCCCAGGTCTGGCTGCACTGATCGATCAGTTGATTTATCGTCTCAGGTTTATAATCAGTCTAATTAAATTACTAACTGCCTTGTGACTGACTGATGAAATTTATTTGCTTTTAGTTTTAGTTTTTCGTTCTTTATGAACCGTGAACCAAATAAGTTAATATCGCCGCATTAGGTGCAAAAATTGATTGCATCGAATACTTGGAGCATTATCTATGTGATTTCAGCATTTCGAGTAGTGCCCGGATCGATAGACAAAGTGTTCTTTGTGTACACGCGTCTCGCAACACTTTTAGCTGCGATTACGTCACAAATGCTTAGCTTTACCTTTTACGACTGCTATGTAGGGGCTCTCTCTGTGTATATATAGCTGTATATACTCTATAATAATTTGTAGATAGGCTATGATAATAAACAATTGGCTAATACAGATATCGATAGCACGTGAGTGGGTGAAACATTGCTGGGGGGAGAATGATTGTTGAAGGAAGAGAGAGGGAGTGAGAGAGACGTGGATATTAGATAGATGAGAGAAGGTGGATACTAGATACATAGATACATAGGTACATAGATATTAGGATAGTTATCTAAGTATATCTTACTTACATAGATGTTGATATACTTATCTAAGTATCTCTTAGATACATAGATGTTGATATACTTATCTAAGTATCTCTTAGATACATAGATACATAGATTCATAGATACATAGATACATATATATATATATATATATAGATACATAGATAAATAGATATAGATATCTAAGTATCTCTTAGATACATAGATACATAGATATCTAAGTATCTCTTAGATACATAGATATCTAAGTATCTCTTAGATACATAGATACATAGATATCTAAGTATCTCTTAGATACATAGATACATAGATGCATAGATACTTGAGATAATTATCTAAGTATCTCTTAGATACATAGATATTGATATACTTATCTAAGTATCTCTTAGATACATAGATATTGATATACTTATCTAAGTATCTCTTAGTTACTTAGATACATAGATACTCAGATATTTAGATGTCTAATTAAATTATCTGTTCATGTTTTTTATTATCTTTGGCTATCCATTGGTCCATCTGCGATATTTTGTCTATTTCTTTGCAATACTATCATTTTTTCTAGGGTATTCATTAGTCTATCAACTGCTCAGCATTGCTTTGAATGTGGCAAAAGCTTTGTAATATTTCCATCCGTTTCTTGGTTTATCTCTTTCTTGCAATAGGTGCAATAGGCTAGGGTTAAGTATTCATCTCATACTCTTCTACAATCATAGGGTATCCAGTGGTCCATCAGTGATTGTGCAACTAGGTTGTGGCTCTTGCATGTTATGTGGCCTTTTGGCCCGGCTGTTTCGTAGCGATTATCATACGAACATATTAAACTGTTCCCCTTTTATGGCACTTGGAGCTCATTTTGTTTATGTAGCATACAAATAAGCGCCACGAGCTGCCGTGCGAGTGCTGCTGGCAGTGGCAGCGGCAGCTGAAACGGGTCTTTTCTTTGGCCTGCGAGTGGCCGTGTGGCAAGTGGAGTAGTTGCAGATATGCCTTATTGATTAGCAAAGCCCCAATGGAAGCCCACCCCGTTTGCAGCTTTTAATCAATCAAATCGTGGCAAACACTCAGCTTTAAAGTAAATAAACAAATGCGAAAAGTTTCAACAATATTTAATGCAATTTGTCGACGGGCTGACAGCGTTTTGAAGCCGTTTTCCAGGCCAAATGTTTTATAAGGGTATTAAATGTGTTTTAATGGCATTAGCATGAATCTTTTATTTGCTTTTGGCTTGTAACGGCACAAAGGCAATGCCGCTTGACGATGGCCAACAGACCGAGAGTCGAGGGCCCAGAGCCCAGAGCCAACACCCATTAGAATTCCGCCCACAGCTAATTTTCATGGATTTCGCTTAGCGAACGCCCTCTAGTTGCCACGCCCATCTCTGCTTTGCCTGCCGATGATAATCAACAATTGACGCTGCGGTTGATAAATGCCATTTGATTAATTTGTGGAACAACAGCTGGCTGGACATCGCCATCGCCATCGCCATCGCCATCATCATCAAAGGAATTGATTGCGTTACCCGCATATTTTGTGTCATCTGTGCCGTCGTCTGCTCCAGTGGCAAATGCAATAAACAATCATTTTTAATTGAGCAGCGACATCGAACACATCAAACAGGGCTCCATCATATGGCCACATCCACTGTTAACAGCGCCAAATACACACAAATTATAACAATACAGCTCGAGGCTGATGACGCTGCTCCGCTGCTCTGCGTCCGCGTCTGCAGTCTATTCGGACTGCATGATATTGATATGGATGACGCTTATCAGCAAACATTCTGAGTGACAAACACATTACATAACTTGGCTAACTGATCGAATTGTCAACAATTTCTACTCTATTCATGATTTTGTAGAGGATTCGTTCAGGTTCTGCATAGACTATTTAAAATAATATACAATATTATATATTATGATTGTTACAATATTATATGTTGGTTGATATATGATGATTGGCAAATAGTTGAATTTCATTTGTTTCATTTATATTGTAATAATTTAAATATTATATTAATTATCCAGTCAATCAGGCAGCTAATAGATCGCCCAACATTCTAGTTATGGAAATAGTCTTAGTTAGCTATGGAATCAGTCAATCAAACAGTCTATCAATCCGTTAAATCTGTGCTGTCTAAATAATTCCAGCTTCTGTTGAGTCTTTACTAATCAATCAGTCAATCAATCAATATACCAAAAGTTTGAGTTAACAAATTCCACAAAAATCTTTAATATTCTATAAATAAATCATTCATTAAATTAATTGATTAATATTCTCTGTCCATATTCAAAGTCATAATCTAAATCTATCTTACATCATTTAATAACTTTTACTTTATTATTTAGTCAACCAATTAGTCAGTCTATCACTCTGAAAGTTCTAGACGAGCCCATTCTATGCTTTAGCTGACAAACACCTCGACCATTGCTTAACTCTAATTTCAGACTCAGATTCTTAAATTTCATAAGTCTTCCACTACAAATTCTTTTTCGCTCTTTAGATTTCTAATGAATTTTCGACCCCTTTGCATTAGAGAATACACACACACACACACACACACATACAGACACGCACATGTGTATGTGTTTATTGTATATGTAAATAAACTCGATAAATGGTTCTGCGATCAGGTTTCAATTTGTTCCGAGTCTCCCCATTATTGTTGTTGTTGTTGTTGTTGTGGCTGCCTTTTTATTGAATTTTTATGCAATTTTGTTAACTGGATCAATTATTTCAATTGCGTGTTCAGTAAACACAGACGGCGTCCGTGACGCAGACGCCCCATCAATAGTGGACAGCGGTCAAGCCCCCTTTGTGCCACCACGCCATGCCACCGCTGCCACACCCAATTTGACAGGCCGCAGCGAGCCAAACAAACCCAATCCCTAAGTGCTCCAACGTCGCTCGAACGTCATCGCCCGAGTGTTATATTTTACTTATTTGTAGTTTTTATTTTGTATATTCCTCATATTTAGCTGGCATTGTTTTGGCACGCTCTACAAATTGCGCGCCTTCGCTGCAGAAATCTACAGAAACAGCTGCTAAACCATTTGCTGAAGCTACCCTAGATACCCTGGATACACATAGACTTACATATATATATGCTATGTAGCTATACACATGCACAGGGACATATAGACTGACTGTATGTTGCATGCAACAGAGCCCAGGTGGACCCCACCCTTAGTACTCGCAATTGCTATACCCTGCAAGCTTTGAGAGTATGCAAAGTGGGCATATGTGCTTAACAGATAAAGGATGGCATGGCTGAGCTAGACAGTATGAGTCAGTATGTAGTCTATCTCTGTCTGCCTACTTTGCATCTACACACATTTCTAAAGGCGTTCAACTAGAAAAATATAAAATCTAGAGATTATAACGTAAGAGAGGCCTTCAAATAACATTCTTAAACGTATTCTTGATCATTAGCTGAGTACATATAGACGGTTCTTCTGCCGTCTAACCGTGCATCCATTTGGCTATTTATACCTCTATCCATATCGATCTATTTAACTAGACATCTAACTGGAAACGTTAACACATTCATAGCTCAAGGGTATCAAGGGAGTTTTAGAACTACAAAACAGTAAGTAACATATAAAATTTATAAGAAAAATACAAATAGGAAATTAGTCAAAAGATTTAAGCAATGCTGTTTCAGTACTCTATAAAACTAATAGCTAAAATTGAAAATTGATAAAAAAAAAAATACCCATGTACAATTAGAGAAGAAAGAAAATGAAAATGCGAAAATTAAATTAATTAAAAATGTATCACAGATTTTGTTAAAGCTCTATATAGAACTATTTATAGTCTCTCAAAGTTAAATCAATCAAAGTTAAGCTAGCCATAGGGTATTTGCTAGTCGTGCACTCGCCACACATATGCTCTTCCTTTTTACCTGGCCGACAACGTGCCAGCCACATACCTTTAGGGCGGACAGCAACAAGAACAACAACAACTACAGCGAATGGTACATGTTTTTCTGCTTTATTTACTGCAAAATCGAGTTCACTTTTGGGTAGTTCTGGGTTGGGTTTTGTGTTGCGTCGGCTATGGGGTGTTTTTTTTTTTTTTTCAAGTTTGTGCTTCAGCTCGAGCTGTCTGTTGGCCGTTCTTTGATTTCCTCTTTTCGCTTTCAATTGGGGCCAAGGTCTGCAATGCTTCACTTGTTCAATTAACAAACAGCGAAATACCATTGATTAATATTGAAAAGGTCAGGGTTTGCTTTTGGCAGTCGATAGGTTTCACTGCACAGCGGGCTTAGTATTAGCAAGGCATTCAGATTGTGTATAAGAAAATGCAGAGTATTATCCATATTATCGCCATTTGATTGACTCTCAATCGAAATGTGAAGAAGTAAAGTGAGTTCGATTGCCTCTTCCAGACTCTCCCAATTGGCTTCACACACAATTCTTCTTTAACTGCAATCAGTTATATTTATTGATTCGCTGGATGGGCCAGCAACAGTTATTGCAAATCGAACGAATCGACTGAAGAATCAAGAAAACAAAATGCCCATAAAAGCGGGTCAACAATTGCAGCACTTGTCGCACTTTTAATTCACGACAATCAGGCGGCAACTTCCATTTTCCATTTTGCGATTATGAGCGAATGCGCCAAATGAAACAGAAAACATTTCTCCTCAAAAGTGTACTGATGGAATAAGAGATACTCTGTTTGCGTTGTCTTAGATATACTTTTGAAATGTTGATACAAGTAAAGCTCTTGCTAAGACTAATAGACCCATTCGCTTTAAATAAGGATGTAGCATATGATATCCTAAAGAATAATTATCATTAATAATATAGCTTAAATATCATTATCATATATACACGACAGGCATATATCTACAATTATTATTATATTTTTTATATACCAAAGTGTTAAATACTGGACAGTATCAAAATCGCATTCATTGTCCAACAAACCAATATACCCTTTAAAAAAAAAAACAGTGCCTAACAAACCTAGGCTCACATTAATTAAAACCAGTTGGATCCGGATATTACTGCATGCAAATTTATAGGTTTTTAATGTGCAGATAATTCTGAGTTTGAGATACTTTCTAGATATTCTATGGAATATGAAAACTGTCGTCGTGCTTGAAATTGACTCCCATGTGGCTACACTTCGTTCTATGTAATTCTATCTAAGCTTTGGCATTCTGCAGCTGGAAACAAAGTTCGAGTTTCGCTAGGAAGTAATTTGATATGATCTACGACAAGTGAAATATTTATTCGATTGCTAGAATATTTTATGTAGATTTGCTGTCTTAAATTCAATGCAATTTCAGTAAAAAATTCTGGAAAACTCTTCTCTGTACTAGTTACAATATACCCTGTAATTTGTAGGGTATATTGTTATCAGTATCTTTTTATAAATTCTATGAAATTTCAGTAGAAAATTCTTGTTTTAGGTATTTTCTACAGTATACCCTGTAACTTATAGGGTATATTTATACACCCTATCTTTTTATATTCACATATTTCTTTACATAAATTCTTTATCTTTTCTTATTACTTTATTTCACATTATAAAATTCTAGATCTACAAAATACAGGGTATATACAGTATTTCCCCTGTTTCCGTTGTTGCTTTCGTAGAGTTTTATGACATAAATTATTTTTCCATTGTTGTACGTGGCTGATAAAGCGACTGATCTTAGAGTAGGAAAAGAACAAGAAGAAGAGGAAGCGCATTGTATGAGACACGCGATATACCCTTGAATAATTCATCAAATGCCATGGACAATGCAAACAAATGAAAGCAATGTAAATGCAAACATATTTCGAACAAAAAACAACTTTAGATATACATACAGATATATAATATATATGTACATACATAGGGGCAAATTGTTATAGTTGTAAAAAGCTGTGCACAATGTGCGATAAGCCATGTCGATGACGACGAGGGCGCTCAGCTCCAAAAGGCCAATAGCCGCTGTTATTTACACTTGCTAAGGGCGGAACTGGGGCGAGCGGAGCCAGGAGACTTTCCCTTTCCCTTTCCCATTTTCTTGCTCTTCTTTTGTTCTTCTTTGTTTTGTTGTAAACACGTGAAGTGAAGACACGATCATATGATTTTATTTATGCGTGCGTATCCGTGGGTTATCTATATACGTATTTATTTACACGAATGCGAAATATTTGCTCTTTTTGCCAGGCAATGCAGCGCAAGCTACGCGACGCGGAAAAGCAAACTGCTACAGCTGCTGCAGAGCAACAACAACAACAACAACAACAACAACTGCAGCAATTGCAATTACAACTACAACAGCAGCGCCAGCATATGGAGCAGAATGTGCTCGAGTTAACCCCGCCGGCCACGCCCCCAACACCAATGCCGCCCAATTCGCCCACCAGCAGCGTTGCAAGCAGCGTGGACTTGAAGCTGGTGAGCCTTATAAAAAATAAACAACAACAACAGTAATTTTATCTCACTTTTTCTCTCTTTATCTTCCTCTCTCTCTCACACACAGCGCACGCGTCGCGAACTCGAGCGCAATCGCGAATTCGTCTGCTCTCTGCTGGTCGCCTATGAGCGCAGCGAGAAGCTCTGGAATCCCAAGCATCCCGACTACAAATACAATGCCAAGCGCAGCGTCTACAATGAATTGGCCGCGCCCCTACAGGCCGTCTTTCAGATACCGCTAACCGGCGCCGAGGTCTTCGCCGTGCTGAAGGAGCTGCGCGGTCGCTACCGGCGCGAGCTGAGCAAACTGAACTCGTTGGGCGACAAGTACAAGTCGCGTCTGTGGTACTTCGAGAAGATGCACTTCTTGCGAGGCGTCATTGAAGCTAAGAGAGCCGAGCGAGAGGCAAAGGTAAGGGTTAGGGAAAAAAGGGTTGATGGGTAAATGGGGAAGATGGCTTTCACACGAAACAAAGAGAAGGAGAGGGAGAGGGAGAGGGAGAGAGAGACGTAATGATATCAGTGAAGTGGAAGATTAGTTTCACACGAAGGATAGAGAGGGAGAGGCGAAGGTCAGGCTTAAGAAGCTATCAAGGGAGATGAAACTGCCAAAGATAAGGTTTAGGGTTTGTCAATATTGATGGGTAAATTAGCTGTTTGCACTGAAAACGTGATTTCACGCAAAAAGTAAACAGAGGGAGAGAGAGAGAGAGAGAGAGAGGCTAAAGCTCTACTCATAGCCTTAGCAATAGGGTAGTTAAGGTAAAGCTAATCATGAGAAAAATGTAAATTGTGTTCACCACCCGGAAGATTGGGTTTCAAGTTTTGCCTGACTTTCTATCTCATTTTCTTAGAAATTGAGACGAGAGAGAAGAAGCAGGAATAAATCCCAAGTCGTATACATAATAATAGGGTAGGCTGGGTTCTCTACCCGGTAGAGCTGACAAGCGTGCATGGGTATCCAGTTCTATTATGAAAGTAATTCCCAGAATCGAGCGTGCTTCCGTTCTCATTTTCAGCTACATAGCTATGGGAGAAGGGAAAAGGAAGCTATTAGCCTGTGTAAAACATAGACCTGAACCCATTGAATTTTCAATTTACAGATATTAGTTATGCTTATTCTGGTTTATTTAGTATATTTATTTATAATAATAATACCATATCGAATGCTTCCCTATTCAACTATATTTACGCACAGTCTTTAATTTCACATTCATTCCCAGAACGAATCAGCTGAGAGTGAAAAGTCCTGTGAAACGGACAGCGAATCGACCACAAAGTCAGCGCAATACCGAGAGGTGCTAAGCTGTTTGATCGATGGCTTCAGGCGCCAGGAGTGTCTATGGAATCCGCAGCACTTTGACTATAACAGCTGCAGCAAGAAGGAGCTATACCGGCAGATCTCAGCGGAGCTCTTGGAGGAGCTCAACTACGAGATGAGCGGCGAGGACTGCTACAAGGAGTTGCAGAAGCTGCGCACGCGCTATCGCAAGGAGCTGCGCATGGTGATCAAGCATAAGGGTCTCTATCTGCCCAAGCTGTGGTGCTACGATGAGCTGGAGTTTCTACAGAAGATTCTTCAGGAGCAGATCTTCAATAAGATCAGCAAGGTGAGTAGTAGTAGTAGATTAAATAGAATACCATTGCCAAATATTTACGTTGATTGTTTTGTAGAAAAAGGGAGTTGTGGAATCGTATCGTCGAACCAAGTTCATTGATGCCAGCAGCATTAGCTTCGAGCTGCAGGAGGATCAGCTGCAGTTTGTGGAAATCTATCGCAACTATCCCGCCCTTTGGGATGTCGATCATCCCGATTTTCGTTCAAATGCCTATCGCACTCACGCCCTGGGCCAGATGCTGGAGGAGCTCAATACGACATTTCAAAGGACCTACACCACAGCCGAGCTGGAGAAGACTTTGTTTGAGTTGCGCAAGGACTTCTCGGCGCAGAAACGCAAGATCCTAACAAATGCCTCGGACTGCAGCAGCATTTCCTTGCTACATGCGAAACTTGGCCAGTTTCTCGAACCGAATCTGGGTCCCTTTCGCTGTGACGTGTGCAGCGAGCTGGTGAAGACCTGCGATCAGTACAAAGTACATCGGGCGGCGCATGACGGCACACAGCCCTTCATTTGCACGCTCTGCGGCAAGGGCTTCCAAATGCCCTGCAATCTGACGGTGCACATTCGGCGCCATAGACGGGACTTCCCCTACGCCTGCGAGCAGTGCGACAAGCGCTTCGCCACATCCACTGAGGTGGCCATCCACATGCGCACGCACACGGGCGAACGGCCCTACATCTGTGACCTGTGCGGCAAGTCGTTTAAGACGTGGTCGTTCTTCGATATACACCGGCGCACGCATCTGAATCAGTCGTCGTTCCATTGTCCCATCTGCGACAAGGGCTTCTATGAGAAGAATCGCTTCACCGATCACATGAATGCCCATCTGAATATACGCAAGCATTTGTGCACCGTCTGCGGCAAGACCTTCACCACATACGGCAACCTCAAGAAGCACACCGAACTCCATCTGGCCGTGAAGAAGTACAAGTGTGGAGCTTGTGGCAAGCGCTTTGCACAGTTCGCCAGTTTGCGTTGGCACAGAAAACGTGAGCACACTTCAGAGCAGCAGCAGCAACAGGAGGAGGAGCAGCAGCTGGAGCAGGAGGTGGCGGTGGAGGTCGAGGAGCAGTCACAACAATACTCTCCCACAGCCAACGTCTAATCAATTTGCCAGCTATTTACAAAGCCATTACAGGCAGTCGATTCAATTTGGCATGTACTCAGAGATACTCACTACTCAGTAGAGAACGCGTGTACTTAACACATCTTCTAAATACCACCAAGTGATCTGCCTAGCCTATAAACTAACGTCTAGCTCAAATGGTATAAATATCATATTCAATAGTTGTTAGTCTTTGGTATATCTTTTAAGCAAACGATCTCAACTTAGTTTTAATTATATTTAAGCTAGCTATGTTAGCAAATTTCTTATATCATTTAAGTACCTATATATATATGTATGTATATTATTTATTTACTTCCAGCTGTTTTTAAATTGATGTATTAGTAAGTGTTAAACGAGCATACTTAATTAGTTTATAGCGTTCCCAACTAACTTTAAACATATTCAACGCCATAGCTATAGCATAGGTGGAATATAGATCTAAGTTTAGAAATTAAGTTTCAACAGGCTTCAAATTCATATATCAATTTATGTAAAATAATATAGACAAAAGTTTTAAAATAATTATTTATATATACACAAATATATTTGAATAAAAATATATATATTAAATTATTTACATAAAAATATATACAAAAATATATATATGTAAACATATAACATAAATATTTCATTTAATAAGAATTTGTTTATTTTGCCAGCAGAAATATTTATTGTTAAATTATATAATGGAACAACGCCAAAGCATAAGGGTATATAAACATTTATATATCAAAGACCCATTTCCGATATATCAAAGATCCCATTTCAGCTGAATAATGCACCAACCTAATTGAAATGATCTTATTGTAGCAATGGAATGTAATGAATGGAAAATTAATTGCATCATTGATTCGTCTGCCAATAAACAGCGCAATGCAATGAGCAATGAACAACAACAAAATGGGGAGTGGAATTAATTGTAGCACTTATCGCTCGACTCAATAATGATTTGTCATTTATTGCCCGATATGTAATTTATTTAAGTTTTAGCATTCTTTGGCCGTATCTGCATTTGGACAGACTTTAAAGACTTGAAGCTGTACCATTGATCCCAAAAGATTCCTTGTTCGCTGTCCGTTTGGGTTTTAAAGTATTTTCCATTGAGATTGCTAGAATTAAATACAAAAATTATAATAAGTATTTTGTATGCCATGGAATATAGACTATATAGTATATATAGCAATAATGCTGCTGTCAAGTTTTAATTATTTGTTTGCTTAAAATATATTATTTCTCATTCGAATTTTTTATAGAGAATATACGAGTTTTTCAATGCAAGTCATGCATATACGATAATTAAAACTGTTCATTATGGTATTTACTAAAAGTAATAATTTTTCTTAGTGTGCTATGCAGTATATCTCTAAAGTGCATTTATAAAGCAGCACATTATTCTTTTATTATAATAATAACTATTTATTTGATATTAAAATATTGTAATAAATAAAATACTTTTATTAGTAGTTTTATAGTAAACTATTAATTGTTATATAATAGCATGCTAGTAAATTTACAGTATATGTCTATAACTGGTTTTTAGATGTAATTTTAATGATAAGTGTGGTATTTATGTTAAATATATTTACATGCTAATATGTTATTCAGTGTATAGACATATGGTATTTATAATTAGTATTCTAGATAGCATATTAAATATTTTTCTTGTTTTTATAGCACCTATTGCACACCCACCTGCGCGAACAGAAGTCATACCACCACGCCCCATGATGATACTCAGCACAATTGATGTGAGTGAATTCATCGTGATCCCTATCGTAGGTTGAGAATTTCATTTTGTCGTGCGTGCGCATTGCATCGCTGGCATTACCATGGAAATGGCCCAGTAATTTGAGTTCGTAACCCTCAGTCTCACTGCCAATCACAAAGTCGTCGTAGAAAGCGACGCGATGGCTGCCATTGAAGAGGCGCAACGATACGAAAAGCTCATGGGGCTGAAATGCCGTTAGCCTGTACAGTTTTTCCAGCCCAATGAAAAACTCGCCATTCAGCTTGCCAAAGCCGTTGCGATACTCATTCCAATTGCGATAGAAATTCACAGATCCATCCAAGCGGCGCTGAATCACCGTCCAGCCGTTGCCCTCGCAGGCCACCAAAAACGGTCGAAAATCGGGCAATTCCATTAAATGAATTCCAGACATTTTGTTATGGGGTAAACAACTATTTGTTGCCGCCTCCCAGTCGGCCAATAGATCATCTTTCCTCTCCCTTAGCTTGTATGCCAAGACTTTGACACGAGCTTTCAGCTCGTTTATCGTTGCTGCATTCGTTGCATTTTGTTTTCTATGCACAGCCAAAAGATTTTGCTTTCGCTTCAATCTCGTCTCGTAAACACTTGTTTTCAATTGCAAAGCCTTAATTTGTTCATCTCTTTCGCTCAGCGTGTGTGTGAGTGTCGTATTTTGCATCTGGCACGCTTCCAGTTGTTCCTGATATTTCTTAAGTTGATCCTCATCGGATTTGTTCCCTGACTGAAGTTTGATTATCTCGTTCTCTTTCTCATGAATCGTAGCTGCATTTTCAGCTAGTTTGTCCATATAAACATCCAACAGATCATTGAGATCATCTTTACTAATGCTAATTGTCTTATGTGCATCTATTTGAAATTCGGCTAACTTGGGTTTGGGCGTAACGGTTTGATTCACTAGTGGAACTGCGATTTGGGTAGTATTATGACACATTTCCGATTTGTTTTTAATATCTCGTATGCAATCCTTAACAGGCGGCTCCTTCTTTTTTAAAACAGAGACCGTAGCACTGAAGGAGCATGGAATGACCGAGATGATAATAAGGATGATCCACAAATTTCCCTTTTTCATTTTACTAGTTTATCTAAATAATAACTTTTAACATGCGCAAAGCTTCAAGCAATACTGAAATGAAATAAATTACTAGTATTTTATAGCAACTACTATAGATCAGGAAGCTATGCGCAGCTCAGCTTTGTTCTGATAAGAAGTTTTTGCATTGCACTTGAAATGTCTGTGGCAGATTTAGCTAGTTTATGGACAAGGTTTAAAGTCATCCAAACCCGGAATACTGTTCCTTAAAGTTCATTAACTAAAATCATAGGACAAACAAAACAGTTCGAACAGAATCAAATGTTTTAATTAATCTGAATTTAAGGTGAATTTTTATTTTCTTAATATATTTTAATGTGATTATTTATTAAATTTTCATAATTTTTTCCATTTCGCCTGTTTTATATTCCCTTTGCAGAATTTCTATTGAGAAAACAAACTTTTTTTCCCAATTCAAATAAACCGCGCTTCCAAACGAGTTGGCAGCTCCATAAAACATACTTCAGCTTGATGATATTGTCGTCCTCTTTCCACGCATCGACTACCATTCAAGTGTACAGAATTTTTCTGAACGAAAGTGGATTGTGATTTGCTCCTGCATAAAATTATGGAAAAATAGTTTTAAAAGGCTGTTAATAATATAAACAATATCAAATAAGCAATTTTAATGCTTTGTTTAATATAAATACTTGATTATTGGCTTTGAATTAATAAGTAAAATTCAAATACCGAAGATTAAAACGCGACATATTATCTCAGAGCAAAACCAGTTTTTATTCTCAAGCGACTTTCCCAACTTCGCCGTTTCATACGCATCTCATACGTCAGCAAGTGCAGTCGTGTTCTGTTAAAGTGCGTCTTAATAAGCAGAATTATTAATGAAATATTAACTAAACTATAATTTTTTAATAAAGTAAATAGTTTGTGTTAAAAATAAAAACTAAAATCATGAATATCGTGACGAAAAATGTACTCAAAAAGTCATATGAAAGAGCTGAAAAGAATGGCCAGTCAGGGTGCTCCGCTGGCCGAAGCAGCGCAGTCTCCGCTGAAGCTAAAATAACTTGATTGTGTTAGTGTGCGTTTGTGTGTGTGACATGTCGAAACACCAGCAGCAGCGGCAGCGACAGCGCAGTCAGCGTCAAATTTTCTCTACATGGAACTGCAGTTTACGAATGCAATTTGAGTGTACAAAGAAAACGAGTCTTTGTTCGTTTGAAAAGCGGCAAATGAAGGGTGTGTACATATATACATACATACATACATACAAATGTATATTCATTCTTAAAAGCATGCATGTGTGTGCTTATATCTTGTAAGAGTATTTATAGACTCCATTTTGGTGTTTATCTTCTGTTTGCTTTGCCTTTAGTTTATCTCTCCTCCGTTCGATTTCTCATGTAAATATGTACATACATATGTACGTGACTAATGGCCTCATTTTGTCTTGTACTTTCAGCTGTGACTCGTTCATACCTTTTGGTGTGTGTGGCTTGCAAATGGCGTTGAATGAATTGGGGAATCGTGGTAAGTGAACTTAATTAGGTTATGCAAGTTGTATTGGACAGTTGATCAATATTTTATTGAGAGAAAATCAATACAGTTATAAGAGAAGTTCTTAAACAAAGCGAGTCGCGCTTTACATACAAAAAATAAAAATTACTTTATTTTATTTGTATAAATATATTTGTAGTATGTTGAACTGCTTTTGTATATATTCCAAGAAAATATTTTACACATTTTAATACATTGGCCAGACCCAGACTTCATCGCGAACCTTAGTCCGTTTTCAAAGCATTCGCACTTTTATGAGACTTGCTGTTAAATGTCATTATTAGACAATATAATGTTTGCATTCCAATTGTTCAGAGTACACTAATATTTACTTAATAAGTGTGCACAACTTTAACTCTTATTTACCCAGCTAGATAATAGAATATAAAATTAAATATTGAATTAAATTGTCTCTGAAATATTCCAAGTGGAAACACTCATTTGCTATTCAAATGTGTGCTTTGCCAACTACATTCCTTGACGTAAGAATTTATTTGAATAACATGGATATAATGCAATGCAATATACAGTACATAAACACATATGCAAATAAGTACAAAACATACTATCTTGAGTACAACAACTAACAATATGACTCATATTGAACGTTCAACAATATGACTCATATTGAACTTACACAACTTATCACACAGATTAAAAATATATTTAACTTGTCGCCAGAGACCTTAGAATTGACCCGAAGTGCTCAATAAAATATTATCAATAATTTCCAATTATTATTTTTTTTTCTTACTGTCAGTTTTGCTATCAGTAAACACAAAGCATATCAAATAAAGTAAATATGAAAACCATTTGCTTACAGTTCAATAAACTCGTGCAAGAGTTGATAGCCAGACGAGAGCGATGACAGCATTCGGGACGAGGGCCGACCCGAAAGTTCAGTGAGCTGTGCCTGGCAGGATTTGGTATTTATGACTACTATTCTACTTGCTACAAAGCATCGCTAACGACCCACCAACCCACCACACATACTAAGTATATTGCAGGCAGCGTAAAAGCGTGTATCATGAATATATATATCTCTATATATACATAATATATATATGTATATGCTCCATATATAGCTTGTAAGTGTCTTTGCAGAACCACAATCACCAACCAAAACCAAACCAAACTACAACAAATCAACGCAGCGCTAATAATCAATTTCTCTATTTCATATACCCATCTATTTATATATATTTATAATGAGTGAAACCCATATAGAAATACGTATTTACTCATGTAGAAACATTTACAGCGCCCAAATATCAAACTGCATACGCCTGCGAAGGTAAGCAACTGACCATCGAATGCGAACCGGGTGACCTAATCAACCTGATACGAGCCAACTACGGCCGCTTCTCGATCACCATCTGCAATGATCATGGCAACGTTGAGTGGAGCGTCAATTGTATGTTTCCCAAAAGTCTCACCGTGCTGAACTCAAAGTAAGCATAATAAACAATTATAATAGTCATGAGCTTATTTAAGACATGAGGATAGTTTTACAGTTTATATAATATTGTTTTATATTGTAGATGTAGTCCCATAATTAACATAATTTTCTTTGGCTATACTTATTCAAACTATTTAATATTCATTGCATATAATTTATTCAAAGGTTAATTTAATATGCCTACCTTGATTACATAGTAATTTATTCATATATGTATACCTAAATAAATCCTTTTGCTTCACAGATGCTCGCACAAGCAGAGCTGCAGTGTTCTGGCAGCCACCAGCATGTTCGGTGACCCCTGTCCTGGCACACACAAATATTTGGAGGCGCATTATCAATGCATTTCGGCGGCACAGACGTCGACGACCACAAATAGGCCGAGTCCCCCACCGTGGGTGCTTAGCAACGGACCGCCCATCTTTGGCAATGGTAGCGGTCTTATACAAGTACCGCCACCTCTACCACCGCGTCTGCCCAGCCTGCCTGGCGTTGTGGGCATTCATGGCATCAATGCAGTGCAGCCCACACATTCGACGCCCAGCAGCAGCACAGCTGCGCTGCCTGGGGGCCGACTTAAGGGCGTTACTAGCGCAACTACCAAGCATCCAGGTGGTCGGCACGATGGCCTGCCGCCCCCACCTCAATTGCATCATCATCACCATCACACGGACGAGACCGTACCCACCAAACCTAGCAGCAGTAGCAGCAGTAGCAGCAGCGGCAGCGGCAGCACTGGCAATGTTACATCTCCATCCAATACGCGGATATTGACGGGCGTCGGTGGTGCTGGCAGCGATGATGGCACGTTGCTCACAACCAAGAGTTCTCCGAATCGCACTCCAGGCACAACTGCCAGTGCGGCCAACAACAGCGTTAACATCGGTGGTGCTGGAACTGGCAGTGTGGTGCGCACTATAAACAACATCAATTTGAATGCGGCTGGCATGGGCACAGATGATGAGTCCAAATTGTTTTGCGGTGCCATGCATGCGCGCAATCTGTTCTGGAACATGACGCGCGTGGGCGACGTTAATGTTCAGCCGTGTCCAGGCGGTGCTGCTGGCATTGCCAAATGGCGTTGTGTCCTTATGAAACGTTTGCCCGACTCGGGCTACGATGAATACGACGATGATTTGCCAGCTGCCAGCAGCACAACACCCCAACCGTCCAACAACGGAGGCGATTGCGTGCACAACAGCAGCAGCTGCGAGCCGCCAGTTAGCATGGCACATAAGGTCAACCAACGCCTTCGAAACTTTGAGCCCACGTGGCATCCACTCACTCCAGACTTGACACAGTGTCGCAGTCTTTGGCTGAATAGCCTCGAGATGCGTGTTAACCAACGCGATTCTTCTTTGACGTCGATCGCCAACGACCTATCGGAGGTGACCAGCAGCAAGACGCTCTATGGCGGCGACATGCTCGTCACCACCAAGATCATACAAACCATGTCTGAGAAGATGCTGCACGATAAGGAAACCTTTCCCGATCAGCGACAGCGCGAAGCTATCATTATGGAGTTGCTGCATGGCGTTGTCAAAACTGGCTCCAATTTACTAGACGAATCGCAGCTGTCCTCTTGGCTAGATCTCAATCCGGAGGATCAGATGCGAGTGGCCACCTCTCTGCTAACTGGTCTTGAGTACAATGCCTTTCTGCTGGCCGATACGATCATCAGGGAGCGCAACGTCGTACAGAAGGTCAAAAACATATGTAAGTGCCGGATTCTTATATGTATTTAATACAGACAAAAATATAATTATAAACCTCTACTTCTAGTGCTCTCTGTTCGCGTATTGGAAACAAAAACAATTCATGGCAGTGTCGTATTTCCCGACTCTGATCAATGGCCCCTTAGCTCCGATCGCATTGAGTTGCCACGCACAGCTCTCCTCGAGAACAGCGAAGGTGGCTTGGTGCGCATTGTATTCGCAGCGTTTGATCGACTCGAATCCATACTGAAGCCCAGCTACGATCATTTCGATTTGAAAAGTGCACGTAGCTATGGTAAGTTATCTACAATATGCTTGTGGGCAAATTTTTAATAATCATATTACTCCTTATCTATCTGCAGTGCGAAATACAGCTATTTTATCGAATGACAGTGATGCAGCTGCTGGAGACATGCAGCAGCGCATTCGCATACTCAACAGCAAGGTGATCTCGGCCAGCTTGGGCAAGGGCCGACATATACAACTCTCGCAGCCGATCACACTAGTGCTAAAGCATTTGAAAACCGAGAATGTCAGCAATCCCACCTGTGTCTTTTGGAACTATATTGACCAGTAAATACAAACGAAAGCTGACTGTTTATAGGCATTTGATATAAACAATAATTTCTATTTACAGTGCCTGGTCGGCCAATGGCTGCAGTCTCGAGTCGACGAATCGCACGCACAGCGTCTGCAGCTGCAATCATTTGACAAATTTTGCCATACTTATGGATGTTGTCGATGAGCATCAGCACTCGCTGTTCACCATGTTCGATGGCAATATGCGTATATTTATCTATATTAGCGTTGCGATTTGCGTGGTTTTCATCATCATTGCGCTGCTCACGCTGAAGCTCTTCAATGGCGTCTTCGTTAAGGTAAGAAACGCAAATTCTACGCAATTGCCGCATCAGCGGGCGGGCAGCAGCAGGCGACAGCAGAATAATATACGCGATCAGACCCACGAATCATTGACACTCACAACGCCAACTGGCCCGAACAATAATCACAACAACAACAACAATATGCAACAGCACACGAATTTCATACAGCATAACTCCATACGCAACTCGCATCGTAACAATTTAAATTACAATCATCAGCAACAGCAGCAGCAGCAACAACAACAACAACAGCAACAGGTGGTTGCTGCTGCCGCTGCTGCTGTGGTGCTCTCCCATGGTCATAATAATCACAACATAAATCAATCGCAACGCGGCATGCAAATGAACAATCTGAATTTGAATTTGCATCCACATGGCGGCCAATCGGCTGGTGCATCGAACACAACTACAACAGCTGCTGCTGCTGCTGCAGCGGCATCAATTGCTGCTGCCTTGCAGCAACATGCGGCCCATGTGGGTGCAGCTGCTGCCAATGCTGCTGTCAGCAATAATTTAAATATTAGCCACAATTATCTGCATGCGCGGCAACAGACACAGCAGCAGCAGCAACAGCAACAGCAGCAGCAGCAACGACTACAACAACAGCAGCAGCAACCGCATGCAACACAGCACTCGCAGCATAATCATAATCTGAACGTAGATGGCAGCAACGCGCTGGACACGAACAACATCATAATGCAGGCTAATATGGATGACTTGCAATATAAGTGGTGGTGGTGGTGAAAACAATAAGAGCATTGCACAATTGTAGGCTAGGCTAGGCTACATATCTATATAAACAAAATACATATAGCTAGACAGATATATACATATATACATATTGTCTAACGGCTAGACAGTTCGATATTTATAATTGCAGCGAAGCCTTTGGGCAACATGCACATGTGATATAAAGCTTAAGTAACTTAATTTGTATTTGTTAACAGAACTAACACAATTCTTATCAGAAGACTTTAGTGCCAGGCTTGGGCGTTGAGAAGAAGTACAAACAATTAATAATTGCATAATTGTTTATTTATTTCTTTATTAAGTAAACTTGCATATGACATATATAAGCCACGCCCTAGCCTTGTACACCTCCATAGAATATTCCCATAGTTATTGTAGAAATAAGTTTAGCGCATTTTCTTAACTAGTTATTACTAGTGAAATATTAATTTTTGGCATGCTATGAAATCTGTTGTGAGTACTCTCACAATTGAACATTAACAAATTGATTAATTTATGGAATTTCTTTGTTTAACAAATTAACTTAAAAAACCAGTTAATATTTATGCATTTAGTTCTTTTGTCATTTTCGTAATTCTCTTTGTGTGTGTAATTAATAATAAAAATGTTTCTCATTTTGCATTGTAAATATTTGTATTTTGTGTTTATTCCTTTAGTAGAAATTTGTAATATTATTTTTTATGCATATATATATATGTTTGCTTGTTTCGTGTCTTGTTTCATATTCATGCTTTGTTTTATGCGCTAAATGTTGTAACTGTCTCATAGAATGTTTTATTAATTTATTTTCGGATATTTTCACCACCAAAAAAACCACCCAAAATTATTGTAAACTAAATTAAGTTGAAATGCAAAGTCAAATTTCAAATCAAATCCAGCCAGACTGACTAAAGGAAACGAAATACCATTTGCGACGACGATATTCCTTTCGTTCTCGGGCAATCTTCGATCTTTTCTTAACTCCCACTTTCATTCGCTCACTCTCGCTCTCTCTCTTTCTTTCTTTCTGCAGTCTGCTCGCACCTCGATCTATAGCAGCATTTACATTTGCCTGCTGGCCATTGAGCTGCTCTTTCTGCTGGGAATTGAACAGACCGAAACAAGCATATTTTGTGGGTTCATAACCGTCTTTCTGCACTGTGCCATACTCTCGGGCACCGCCTGGTTTTGCTATGAAGGTAAGCGCTAATAGGTCTTATTAGGTAGCGCCCACGTTTAACATTTCAAACTTACGCGCAGCCTTTCATTCGTACTCCACGCTCACCTCCGATGAGCTGCTGCTGGAAGTGGATCAAACGCCAAAGGTGAACTGCTATTACCTGTTGTCCTACGGCCTCTCACTCAGTGTGGTGGCCATTTCGCTGGTAATCGATCCCAGTACATATACGCAAAACGATTACTGTGTCCTCATGGAAGCCAATGCGCTCTTTTATTCCACCTTTGTGGCGCCCGTCTTGATATTCTTTGTGGTAGGTTCGAGTACTAAGCATTCAATAGTGCATTGCCTAATACCTAACTCTCTGAACAGGCGGCTATTACCTATACCTTTTTGTCGTGGATCATCATGCGTCGCAAGAGTCGAACTGCCCTGAAGACCAAGGAGCACACGCGATTAGCCAATGTGCGGTATGTTGCACCCTCTATATGATCTATACTCATTTGCACATTCCTTATTCAAATTCATTTGTATTTGGGTGTTTAGGTTCGACATACGCTGCTCGTTTGTCTTTCTATTGCTGCTTAGCGTCGTCTGGTGCTGTGCCTACTTCTACTTGCGCGGCGCAAAGCTGGACGAGGACGTCGCTCCTATCTACGGCTACTGCTTCATCTGTTTCAACACACTGCTAGGCATCTATATATTCGTATTCCATTGCATACAGAACGAGAAAATTCGACGAGAATATCGCAAATACGTGCGCCAACATGCCTGGCTGCCGAAATGCCTGCGTTGTTCGAAGACATCCATCTCCTCGGGTGTGGTGGCTGGTAATGGCGGCCCAGGAGTCGGAAATACTGCCAACCAGTCTGCCGGCACACTCTCCAAATCAAAGTCGAAATTGCCGCTGGGCGCGGGCGACGAAGCTCGCGATGTGGATGCACAGCAGCAGCAACACGATCTGCCAGCTGCCGAGGACGCCATCATTATGGGCGCTGGCTCTGACTGTGAGCTAAACGAAGCGCAGCAGCGTCGCACACTCAAGAGCGGACTCTTAACGGGCAGCTTGCAGCCAGCTCCAGTTGGTGCGGTTGTGCTCGAGCGGAACACGTTGCGTTCCACTGGTATGGCTAGCGTGGGACATGCATCGCCAACTAGCTCAGCTGGTTCCACGCACTTGATCTTTGCACACAAGCAACAACAGCAGCAGCAGCAGCAGCTGCAACAACCGGGCGAAACGTACTATCATCAGCCAGACTACTACAGCTGGAAACATCCGCCGGGGGGTCAACGTGAATACTATAACAATGCTGGCGGTGCAGTTGGAGCAGCTGTGGGTGGAGTAGGAGGCGCCTCGCCGCAGCAAGCGCATGAGGTATTTTATTGGACACAGAAACATAACAACCAGCATGGCAAGAAAAAGCGCGGAGGCGGGGCCGGAGCTGTGCCCGCGTCTCCTAGCGGATCTCTTCACAGTCGTGCCACGGCCACCTCGCAGGTGTTGTTTTACCCATCGTATAAGAAGACCACCGGCATGAAACAGGGGCCGCCACCACAACAAGCGTATCCACACTATGCTGAGGCCCTGGACCCACCCAATGCAGCATACTACCAGCAGCAGCTGCAGCAACAACAGTTGCGCCAGCAACGCCAACAGCAGCAGCAGCAACAACAGCTATCCTCGGATGAGGAGCAGGCGGAACAGCATGCACACCTATTGCACTTGCAGCACCAGCAAAGACGTGTGGGTGGACAGCAACTGCCAGCGCCGCCGCCGCACATGGCGCAGTACCAACAGGAGTTGTTAGCGCAACAACAACGCCAACAGTATAGAAATAAGCATTCCAACTGTGATCTTAGCCAGGGCATGGGCTTAGGAATAAACATGGGCATGGGCCATGGCGATGCCTATTACAATCAAGGCGGCAGCAGCAATGGCGGCGGCGATGCTGGAGGGCCTGTCTACGAGGAGATTCTGAGTAACCGAAACTCGGATGTGCAGCACTATGAAGTGGGCGACTTTGATGTGGATGAAGTGTATAACAACAGTGTTGGCACGGGCGTCTTCAACAATATGCGAGCCGCAGTAGCTGCCGGAGGAAGTCGCTATGGTGGTGGCAGTCTAAGCGGAGGCAGTGTTACCTCCAGAAGTCAACAGCAGCAGCAGCAGCAGCAACTGAAGCAGAAGCAGCCACCACGACGTTGTGCAGCGGATGATGATGATGACGATGACGATGATGATGATGAGTATGATGACGAGGTGACAGCAGCGGAACAGCTGCACGACAGCGTCTGTGATGATGAGGATAATGAGAGCGATATTGATGATGATACGCATGGATTGCCACCTCAAAGTGATGAGCGAATGCGTCGCCTAATGGCGCTCCAAGACGAGGATTTTAAACGGCGGTTTCAGTAAGTAACTCGAACGACTGATTCAATGGACAAATAAATTAAACTTGAGTATTATTTGCAGACGCCAGCAGAGAAAGAATGGTATGCCCCTTGATTATGGAGCATCGGTCCAATCTGCAGCAGCAGCCCACCCAGACCATAATGGCGCGGTTTTTGGGGTTAGCGGCGGCGTTGGTGAGGGCTCCATGCGTGGCGCATACCGGCAGCAACAGACTGCCAAGTCGCCGAACGCACGCTTGGCGGTAAATGAGCTGTTTGGCCATGGTAATGCAGGACCGCCGCTGCCACCGGCCAATCAGACACCAGCACAGAAGCGTCAGCAGTTACAAAAACTATCACCACAGTCCACAACATCATCGTCGTCGCACACATCGCACAGCAATCCCCAGCATGCTCCTGCACACCACCTCCAACACCATCACACTCAACAACAACAGCAGCAGCAGCAGGCTCGTCACCTATCAGCCATGTTGGACGAGAATAATACCGTGCGCTGCTATCTGGAACCGTTGGCTAAGTAAGCAGAGCAGCAAGGAATAGTAGCCAATAGCAGCAGCAGCAGCAGCCCTCCACACCTTGCATGGCAGGCAGCAGCCGATCGTTGTCTTAGGCAAAAATTGTAGCTTAGGTTTAGCTATACCTCTAGTATTAGTCATTAGTCGAAATATGGAGCATTGTGTGAAACAACATGCTGTCATGTCATGCTATACGTGCAGTGATTCGAGAATCCCAAAACTTTATATGTATATGTAACTCAATTAGACCATAGGCTAAACAACCAAGCAACCAACCAACAAACCAAGCAACCAATGCGGAGCAAAACAAATGCAATATGCATATGAAATGGATATTGTCGATGCTCACAATTTATACCAACTCGATATATAAATGTATGTACTGTATGTATATGTATAATGTAATATGTAATGTATAACGTATGTGAAGCGCATACAGGTCACCCACATGCCATTTTTAAGTAGGATACCAATAGCATTACACCATATGTGTATATGTGTGTAAGATCTGAGAACTGTATGTAAATTATATTTAGGGCGAGCATATTATATATTTTATGTAATTTATAAGGCATATATATTGTTTATTTGATTTTTTGCTAATTAATATTTTTTAAGAAAACTTTTGTTTGTTTTGGCAATATTTTTTATTCATACACAGACTGTGTTTTTATTGCTGAAGATTTGTTTTCAAATTTATGGCAACAAAAACGTGTATTTGGCTTTCATGGAACGTGCTGTAAATTAAGCTTAGGTGCACGAAAACTCGTTTCAAACGCTGAAATGTAAACAATTCTTTTGCAGATTTGAAAATGATTTAACTTATTCAATTTTTTGCCATTTGTTATTGCATTTCTTTTGAACTTACTTTAAGGGAACCAGCAAAGCATTTCAAGTGTAAATTTTCATCAATATGCTTAAAGCACAATTATAGAGCATTTATTTTTTACAACTGTTCATTTCTGTCAATGAAATTATTAGAGCGCTTTACTATACGAATGAGACTAGAAAAAAAGTCAAATGTCTTTAGAATTAGCAATGCAAGAAAGGAAAACCGAAACAGTAAAACAAATATACCTACTTATCTAGTAAAGAAAGATTTCAACCAAACCTCACTTGTTAACTAGGAACTAACTGTAAAACTCTAAACTAGCTAACACAAAACTGAACTATAAAAGAGACACCTCTGTTTCCCGATATACATAAATATATATATATACAATTAAATATATATATGGCTCTAGATAATTTCCACGCATGTGTACAAAAAACCAAATAAAGACAAAAGCAAAGTGCAAAAAAAGAAACATAATATTACTCTAAATATTACTATTAAATATATACTGCCTGCACAGCTCTCTCCTCAACCCAGCAAGAATAAAAGTTACCATTAAATATAATAAATCAAGCCTAATTCAAAGCCATTTAGAAAACAGCAAAATAAGAAGAGATAACTTATAATGAGCACAAATACACTCACTCACACACACAGAAAAATTACTTCTAAGGCACGAGATGCTTCTAAATTTTATAAAGATAAAAAAATGAAATGAAATCACATAAGTTTACTACAGCATTAAATTTAAATAGGTGTAATGGAATGCAGTTTAGGGCAAAGCAGCAGCTGGTTTAAGTAAAATCAAGAGAAACTAAATAAAAATATATATTAAAAACAAAAGAAACGAAAGAAAAAACAGAAATATTGAATGTATAGTGTTGCGCCTCCTAGTACTTTAAATATATAATTGATCAAGAATATATTTATATATATATATCTGATATAAGTATATATGTAAATGGATATTTATGATTATAATGCAAAGCAAATGCCGATATCTATATAATACTTCTTTTTGTCTCTACATGTTTACTTTTGGATGGAAATGTAACAATTACAACAAATAGCAAAGATGAAATGAACTCAAACTGTATGGAATAAAAATGTTAATGTACACAATTTTTCTAATTAAGACAAATAAAGAAGGAAATTAAATGCATTTGAAATTGTTTAATTCTGTTTGGAAATTATAAATTCAAATTGTGAGCGATATGTAATCGATAATCGTTGTGGTAAGAATTTAGTGAACGATTAATCGATAGTTTAGCTTGAACATCTGTTTTTTGTGCATCGCACATGACGTCAATTTTAACAAAACAATGGCCGAGTTCCAATGGCCATGGGAGTACACATTCCCTCCATTCTTCACGTAAGTAATAATTAAACATAATTATGGTTAATTTACTCACTAATATATTATAGTTTGCAACCGCATGAAGAAACACGCCGGCAACAGCTGAAGGTGTGGACAGACCTCTTTCTGAAATACCTCAAACATGTAAATAGGTTTACAATTGGTATTAACGATCAAAACTTGCCACTATTTTGTAATGAATCTATAAATCGACGGTTGTCGCCTGAGCTAATACTGCTCATACTGGAGCAGTTGCAACAAAGCGGACATGCTGCCCCACTGGACAAACGACGCCAGGAGTGGCAAGTGTATTCGTACACATTGGAAGAGTACGGCAATATGGTCTATGATTGGATACAAGAGACTGGACAAACGAATAGTATTTGTACTCTCTACGAGCTAGTCGCCGGCGAAAATAGCACTCAGACGGAGTTTCATAATATGGACGAAGCCGTATTGCTAAACGCTTTGCGGCTGCTCGAAGAGAAGGGCAAATGTGAACTTATTGAAATGGACGGCAGCCATGGAGTTAAATTTTTCTGAAAAATATATTTATAATTGTGTTTGATGTATGCATAGTTTTAAGTACAGCCTCATAATCTTTGTTTTGCAATGTTCCTTTGTGCTGAACACAAAACATATAATTTACGGCAGTTGAAGAATAAATAAAATCAGCTGTTTATGTTCACAGTTAATATATGTAGACAATATACCTAATCAAACAACAGCTGCATTTGAAAATGTAATCTAATCAATGGATTTTTAGCCATTCTTAATGTTAAATTAAACTTCAATGCAATAAAATTTATATGAAATTGCAAATTCAATTGTGAATCATAAGAGATTTAAAACTCTAATTGAACTGCTTGCGTTCGTTTGGCAATGGGGTTCAATAGAACTAGCTCATAAGTGAGCTAGTCGGTTCTTTGCGCTATTTTGTTTTTTTATTTTTATCGTCCGGCGTCACACCGCCATCTATATTTTGTTAAATATTTGTACAGTTGTAAATAAATTAAAATGTTTAGTTTACAGCGATTTTAAGGAAATATTAATTAAAGTAATCTATTTCAGAGCGTGGAGGACCTTGTGCGAGACAATACGCGTCTCGTGAATGTTCATACGGTACTTCAGCACGCGGCTATGGCGTCTTTGACTTGCACGGGACCTCGCACACTTGGTCCAGATCAGAAACCAATGAGGGCGGAAAAAAACCAAACGCCCAGTCAGAAAGTCGAGCAATCAGGACTCGTCGAACCAGTCGAAAGCGCCCTCACCCAATTATCAATTACCATGCCAACAAAACGGATATCGCCCGTGGAGATTTTGCCAAGCATTGGGCCCGACCTAAACGACATAAATGCCAGCATTGTCAAGCGGGCGATAGAGACGGAATGTAAGCGCAGTGTGCGCCACCAATTGGATCTGATTAAGGAACGGCAACAAAAGGCGATCAGTGAACGCCTTGCCAGCCAACGTAACACAGAGCAGCAGCAGCAGCGGCATATCAATAGCCGGACAAGGCGGGAAGAAAGCCATAAACTCATAGAGAAACAGGCCGAGCAGCTGGCCAAAGCAGAGCTAGAGGCGCATCAGCGCGAGCAGAAGGCGCTGCTCAAGCAGAATAACCAAAAATTGCATCTACTAATAGTCGAGGGTGTTTCGCGTTGTCATCGGCGTTTCTGTAGCAAGTACGAATTGGTGACAAAGCTGTTCCTGGCCCTGGATAAGGAGACCGTGCAGGCGTGTGCCGCACAAAATAGTGAATTGCGGGAGCTGGCGCAACTGTTCGATCAGCTAGTTGAGAAGATAAAAAAGGGCGGCAGCGATCCGCCAGAATTGAGCTGTGTGTTCACAGCGGAGCAGTACTGCCAGCGCCTGGATAAGCTGGAAGAGAATCTACACAAACAGCTGTCGGAACAACACCAGCAGCAACTGGACAAGGCCAAAAAGTTGGCGGAAGAGCAAGAGAAACAGCGTCAAGCAGAAGCAGAGGAGCAACAGAAACAGCAAGCACTGAAAGAGCAGCAACTGGCAGCTGAGCGCAAAGCGACAGCTGAAGCTGCTGCAACGGCAGCCGAAGCTGCTGCAACGGCAGCCGCAGCTGCAGCGACGGCAGCCGCAGCTGCAGCGACGACTGCAACTGCAGCACAGGCGGCACCCAATACAGAGGCTCCAGCCACATCAGCACCAGCCCAGGCCCCAGCCCCAGCTAAAGCTACAGCCCCAACCCAAGCCAGCATCTCCACCAGCTACGTGCATCCAACTCGTTTGGCTTTCTACAACGAGATCATTGCATTGTATCAGAGCAAAGTGGATGCCGTCAAGCCACTTCAAACGGACGAGACATGGAAGAAGTATCGCACCAATTGCCAGCGAACCATCAACTTGCCATTGAACGCGATTACAGCCACGAGTGCACAGCACCTGAAGAACAACTTTGATAAGCTATACAATTTCTTTGCGGGCCAGCCGGTGAGGACAACGGATGGCAGTACGATTACCATAAACGATCATCCGTTGGCTAGGGATTACTGCATCCTGCTAATGGCCAAAAAGTTTGTTAGCCAAACAGACACCGCCATATCTAGCAATCCACAGGCCGCATTCCCATTTGCCTCCGTGATTGTCACCTTTTGGAAGCTGCTGCCCGACTTTGGGAAGATCTTCTTGGCCTACATGTACAAGGAGTCGCCATATCTGGTGCCTTACGTGATTCCCCAGCAGCCCGATCAAACGCCCGAGCAGTATTTAAAGACAATGGGCTATCGCATCACCGAGAACAATCAGCTGGAGAAGCCGGATATGTTCCTCAAGCGTCAAACGGGCATTGCTCGGCTTTATGCGGCGGTCATCATCACGCCTGGCCGCCAAGCCGATGGACCCTACAATTGCTTTGGCCTGGAGGAGGCTTGGGGCTGGCTCACCCACATCATGCAGTTGAAGCCCTTGCCGGACATATGCGCCACCATGATCATGGAGATGCTGCAGACACTTGGCTTCGAGCTCTGGCATGCCTACGGCATGAACTTCCTCAAGCTCCTGCTCTACATACAGAATATATATATGCCGCAGCTGTCGGCCTACGATGAGGGCGGTCCGAAGACACGCCTGGAAATGCTGCTATCGAAATTTTTACGTGAGCGTCAAATACCTCAGGCAATGGGCGTGCTGCCGCCAGGCTTCTGGTGACTTCTCTCTATATATATTTTCTAATAGATATATATAATTAAATAGTTCATAAGATTTAAATTACTTGTTATTATAAAGTTCGTTAAGATGTATTTTTATAAGACGAGTGTATGCGCCCTTTCTTTGTTAAATAAAGTCAAGTACAACACAATCTCTTCTCGTTCTCTTAATCTTTACACCGAATAGAAAGCATAGAAATTTCATTCTCAAATTATATATAAAACATAATCCTAACTCATTTGACTGTCTAAATTTGTTTGCAGAATGGTTCGATGTGACTCGGAGCCCAAAAAGAGGCCGACAAAATGTTGTGGGAAGACCCATATGCTGCACAATACGCTCTGCAAGGATAAAGCTTTTCTAATGTTCCTGACGCACTTTCGCAGAAATGAGAAAGTAAAGGAATACAATATGACCAAATCGCAATGCTTGACCATCGCCGCCAAAGTCTGGAATCGTATGTCGGACGTGGAGAAGTTGCCCTATATACACGAGGCGCGCAACTTTAAATATGTCTTCAAGTCGAACAACAATTGCCTGAATTGGGCCGTCAAACAGGTGCGACAAATACTCGTGGCCGATGGACAGCTGTATCTGCAACGCCTCTGGCAGCTGGCCTCCAAGCTGACAGCCTGGAATGATCGTGTGATTGACAATATTCCAGCACTGGATGGAAAGAAGCAATAATTGACATCTGTGATCAATTTGTGATTGTTTAACATGTGTGTGCGACATGTGGGTTTTGGCTTAACTGTACAATTGAAATAATAAAGTAATTAATAAGGGAGTACTTCTAGTTTCGACACTTTTAAAACTTGCAGCAATGGCACACAAATGTTGCAATGTGGCACGACAACATTTGTGCAACACGTGAAGTCACAATTTTATTGATCAAAAGTTGCTAAAGGCAGAACTCAGTATATGCAATTCAATATCAAACTATAACAATGCCCTGCAATCGCCGCATTCGACGTCTAGTCCTCCTCGTCGTCATCATCAAGATCATCCAGCTCACCCGCCAAATCTAAATCCGCAAACAAATCTTTGTTAATGGCGGGCTCAGTGTCAGCATTGGATACGGAGGCCGCTGCATCTTCGGCAGCGGCAGTCTTGGCTGCTTCTGTAGCTTGATCCAGTAATCGCGTATTGGATGCAATCGTACCAGAGCCATCCACCTCTTTAGCTGCCAGTGAAAGTGCTGCCAAATCGAGCTCCTTGAACTCAACGGTATTGTCGTCATCATCGTCGTCCCGTTTATAGATATCGAATGCAGCATCGCCCTCCTCCATGGGGCCATCGTCGACCAGATCGGGATTGAAGCTGAACATTTCGCGACCAGAGATGCCAAACTGTTTGCCCTTGCTGAAGTCGTTCTTTTTGCGCTCCTCGTCGGCTTCCAGTTTTGCCTTTTTCTCCTGTATCTTGCGCTTCTTCCATGCCAGAAATGATTCTAACGTCACCCGCGTCTGATTCGGTCCCAAGGCGGCACGCTCCTTCTCAATGAGATCGACCAGCGAGATCTCCGTTTGCTTCTCCTCCTTTTTCTTATCTCGCTTGAGTACATAGCCAGGCGGCAACGCATGCCGATAGATGCACTTTTCACCATTGGGGCACTCCCAGAACCAGCCATACTTGGACTTTTCCACAGCTTCCAAAAAGTATTTGCAAATCTAATAAAGAAACTCAAGTTAAATGAATATCAACATTGCAATTCCTGATATTCTCACAATATCCGTGGTCGGTCGTCGCTTTTCACCCGAATGCTTCTTGTCGATAACTTCTTTTAGCTTTGCATCGTCCCAGTTGGTCATCGGATCATCTTCGTTATCGCGCATATCGACATAGACCGAGCGTTTCTCCACCTTGTTCTCCAGGGACAAATCGTGCGAGAACTTACACTTGTCACCCTTGGTGCAGGTGCCCTGCTTGAAGAAGGCGCACACCACAGATTTCGGATCGGTACCCTTTTCCACTTTTTGCGTTTGCACCGGCTTGAAGATCATTGCCAACTCCCTCTGCTCCGCCAACTTCTTTTCTTTGTCCTCCTTTTTCTTATCGCCATCCTGTCGTGGATGATGACCGCCGGCCTGCACTTGTTTCTGTACTTGCTGAATGAACTTCTGTTGCTTGGTTCCCTTCTTGTTTTTCAGTCCAAAGGTTTTATCCTGTCAAAATGTATGAATTTAGTGAAAATGTTGACGTTGTATCGAACGGCTGTCGTCCGTCGTGGGCTTTTCATAGAGGTTATGTTCGACATAGCGATGGGGCAGACGTGCAATATTTGGTTTACCTCTATGACCTTCTCCTTTTTCTTTTGCTCCGTTTTTTTACTCGGACCGGGCGCCTTTTTTGGTGGCATCTTCGCGCAACAACAAATTTAATAAGCTGAATATAAGATCCGAGATGCGGAAAGTTATTTCTTATAAATTATAGCTAAACGGGCTGACACAGGAGCCACATAAAAACAGCAACGCCGTCAAACGAGTTCAACTACTACTGAATTATCGATATATCGTTTACTATCGATACATACAGGTTGAGCTACACAAAATAATTGTTTTCATTATATTTGTAAACATCTGGTAGCGCTGCAAATACAAAAGTAACTGAAAATTTGTTCAACATACATATTTCTAAATCCGCAAAATTATTCCAACTCTTTCACTTGCCAGTCCGACCGTTGCGGATTACATATACATAGATGCTTGTTTTGTATGCACACATGTTAGGGCACACATGTTTGTTTTTATTTTTATTTATTTATTATGGTTGTCATTGGTCGCTTTTTATTATTTTGAAATTTGTGTATGCCCACTTCAGCGCACATGTTCAAGTTGTACATATTTCAATTATCTTCTCAGCATATCTTGCTCTACCCTTCATAGCCAATACTGAATTTGTTTTCAAAGGTCTTTTCACTACACACACTACATACACGCACACATGTGCCTGAGCATCGTGGGTGGTCTTTTATTCGTTGCTTCGCCTTGGGTGGTCCAACTCTTGGCACTGTGTGGCTCTTTATAGCTCGCTCTCGTTCGCTCTCCCTCTGCTCGCGATTGCTGTTTGACGCTGGCTCTGCCAATGTGTGTGCGCGCTCGTGTGTATGTGTGAGTGTGTGTGCCCCCATTGATCATTTTCTCGTTTAATAGTGCGTGACGTTTTCATAATGCTATTTCGCTCGCACTAATTTATGCCGCTGCTGCTGCTGCGCTGCTGCCGCTTTTGGGTGCCCATTTTGATCCTTTTGAGTTTTTTATTCGAGCATAAAATTAGCAATTATTTGTTGTTTTTTCTCGTTTTTTATTGGTTTTTTAAGTGTGCGCCGGCTTCTGGGCGCCCAACAACGTGTGTGGCCTGAAATAACGAGTTTAGCTTTTATGATTTGCTATTTGGATTACGTTTTATTATTTTTTTCTAGGAAGAATTTTGTGTGTGCAAAAATAAAAGCATTTTATAACTTTTGGTAGCATAGTAAAAGGGTTTCTGGGTAAATGCGACTGCGCCATGGGAACTAAAGCAATTTGAATTATGGCACAACATAGGCAAATTTCACTGTACAGTTCAGCTTTAGCTACTATGCTATAGCAAATTAAAATATGCCCACCGGCGTGCATTCAAAATTATGACAAGCGCAACACAGGCAAATGTTGTTGGCAACACAGGAAAACCGTTTCACATGCAATGTTGCCAACAATTATTTGTGTTGTTGACAGCAAGACAGATAGCAACAGCAACAATTTGCATCAAAGCGAAGACAACAACAACAACAACAACGACAACAATAATATTGTTACTGCCGCTGTATAATTTACAGCGTGAAAGATCAAAAAACAAGGCGCAACAAAGATGTGCAGCAGCAGCAGCAATAGCCGCAGCAGCTTCAGCAACATGTTGCCAGTGCGCTGCCACTGACAGAGTTAGCAGCTTGGGATCTGGGCAACTGGGCAGCTTGGCATCTTGGTGGTCCCCGCCACCAATAACCGCTGTCTGTTTGCAGCTATCTCCAACTGCAGTTGCTGCTGCTGCTGTCAATCTATGGCGAAGGCAAATCTTGCTACTGTTTGTTATTGCTGCTGCACACACACACACAGACGCACACTGAGAGAGAGGGAGAAAGAGCGTGAGAGAGAGATAGCTTATAATTGCATATAGCGCCAGTTGCAGTTCCGGTCGGTTGAGTTTTTTTTTTTCTTTTCTCCCCTTTGCGCTGTTTGTCGGCTCCTTCTTCTTCTGCTGTTTGCTGTTCTTCTTCTTGTTGTTGTTGTTGTTGCTGTTGCACGCGCTTTCTTTTTTTGCGGCGCCGCCACCACAGACAAGCGCTCAACGGCCTCTGTCTCTGCCCCTATGTGTGTGTCTGTGTGTGTGTATGAGTGGGATTGGTGAATGGCATGTTGCCACCCAAGTCGCCAACTGTGTCTTGGTTGGCTGGCCAGACTTAATAGCCGCTTTCATTGGCCAAAGCTTGAACATTCAATCAGTCGGACCACACACGGCGCGATGCCGGCGTTGTTTATGCAACATGTTTGACTCTCTACAAACGGTAGCCATTCTTAATTACAACAACAACAACAACAACAACAGAAACAACAACATCAGCAGCAGCAGCAACAGCGGCTACAACAACATCAAAAGCCATTGAGATAAATCGGAAACGGATATCGCTAATGAAACGAATTTCCATATTTATGTGTTAATAAAACCAGCAACAGTCACAACAACAACATTCAGCAACAACATCAAACAGCAACAGCTACAGCAATATCAATAAAGTAGTCAAAAACCACATTTTCTACTTGGGCGGCCAAATCGCGTGCTTTTGATGCGGGCTCACGATGGGAATAGAGAGTATATCAGTTATTGTGCAATGCCCATGCATGCATGCTTTAAGATAGAGAATATAATTTTGGATAAAAGTAAGGCCCTAGTGGACACCCGAATACCCTTACAAATAGAGCGACATACAAAATTATGTATCTAACTATAAATATGGTATATATAAAACTTTTTGAACGTGTATTAGGCAGTCGTTACCACCAGCCTGCATTTACTTAACATTGTTTTTAATTTATACAAATAAATAAATGTATTTAATTGTTCTGATTGTTAGTGTTGGGCAATTAATTTTACCAAATTTAGTCAGAATTTATACCCTACACGTATTGGGGCATATTGCTACAGTGGCTACTATTCGGCATTTATAATTGTAGGTCTTGGCATATTTCAGCTAGGGTATATAGAGCACGAGAGAAGAGCAAGGGAATAAAACAATACGCTTATACAATACACACACACACACATAAACACTCCAAATTTTAATCGCCTAGCTAGTTCTCTCAAATATTTGAAAAGAATATAAATTTGTTTCTCTATGGGGCTGTGCTTAGATGTGGAGCCCACCAACGTAGACCGATGGGGCCTCCATCAGCGACGCTATAATAAATGATTGATCGAAGCAGCTGTGTATGTGTGTGTGTGCGCGCATCTCTCTCACTCTCTTCGTCTCTCTCCTACTCCTGCTCCCGCTCTGCATGTTTGGGGTTTGCTTTGCGGCGTTGGCGGTGCCGTTTGATTGATGCGCTTTTGGTGCTGCGTCTGGGCTGGCGGTTCAGTTTTATACGTTTTTCACGCACTTGGTTGCTGTTGTTGCTTTTGGCATCTTTATGCTTCAACACAACTGTCAAAAGATTTGCCCACAGCAACAACAGCAACAACAACAACACCAGCAACCCAAACACCAACAACAGCTACAGCAACAGCATCGATCGCTGGTCTCTGCTGTTTGCAGCATGCTGTGATTTTTATCGCCGTCACACACGACCTGTGTGGTCCCATCCCATTTCATTCCGAACCGAATTCATGTCCATGTCCATGTCCAAGTCCAAGTCCAGTTCCACTTCAAGTTCCACTGCCAAGCTAAAGTTGAGCTGTTGTTGTTGCTGTTGCTGCTGCTGTTGTTGCTATTTCCGTTTCGGCTTGCGATTCTGCTTGGAATTGGGAATCGCTTATGCTCCTTCCAATGGCTGTCACCGAGTGATGTTTCCTTATTCCATAAAGCTCCACAATTAATTGTAGCGGTTGCAGAGTATGTAAAAGCTTTTAAGGCTTCTAAGCTTTCTAGGCTCAGGAGCTATGTTAACATGAGTTATGTTTATGTTAATTAAGCTGTAAAACGATTTGTAAAGTTCTGTAAAATAATTTATTTTATACAATAATTTATTAATTTAAAATATTTATTAATTGATTCTCTCTTATTAATTTATTGCAAATAAATTTTGTAATTTTATAAATAATTCACCAATTTATATTCAATATATTTATAAATTATTTAAATAATTCTCTGACAAAATAGCTCGGAGTTTTTATTCTAAATTTGGAATAATTTATTAGAATTGATTGGCATAAATATTGAAATATTTTAGTATGTAACGAAATATTAAAGATAAAAACATAGGATATACATATATAGAGTTACCGAGGTAGATACGTGCTGAATGTTTGGAGCCCAGCGAAAGTTAGATCTGATCAACACATAATCTAGATCAAGCAGATGCATACTGTCTATATATTCACTATTTTTAACTGTATAAACTCTATGCACATACTTTCCCTTGTACTACTCCAAATGGTATAGCTCTCAAATGAGTTCTATTTACCCACAACATGGTCATGGTAATTCTTGCTACGGAAACATTTGTTAGCAGATCCAAATGCCAATGAGCCGTGTAAACCGAGCAACGGCTCATATATCATTCGGTTCCAGATATCTTGTAGTAGTTGACTGGTCATTTTCCTTATAAATAGCACGTGTTTGGTTGAGTGTCTCTATCTGTGTGTGTGTGTGTGTGTGTGTGTGCTTGACCTCAGCATGTGCTCATAGCTCTCCTATACGCGTACCGTACCATATATGCATTGAATTCTATGGAAAAACATTTCGGCTAGGTTTTTATGGTCATCGTTGCTCTACGGCCTTCCGACATGCCTCTCTCTCTCTCTCTCTCTCTCTCTCTCTCTCTCTCTCTCTCTCTTCCCGACTAACTGCTGTGACCTTCTTTGACGTTTTGGCCCATTTTATAGCTGTTGACGTTGGCTATTATCAAGGCGATCGTATGTACATAAGTATGTATATATATATATATATATATATATGTGTATGTATATGTATGTAATTTATAGACATTCCATTTGTTTTGAAGTTTGCCACTGAGATTTATGGCAAGGTCAATAGGATTCATGACATTATAATGACAACTGTTTTGCAAAATGTCAAGTATATAGATTGTTTGAAAACACTACGAATGACTTGTCCTATATCTATATATTATATACATAAATGAGATGCATTGTCATTTTAGCGAAATAGATAAGATATATATAAGCAAGTTCAAGCTATAAAATCCTTGTCTTTAATTTAAGAGATCATATATAATATCTTTAATTTATATAATAAAGAAATTATATATGCGAGAATTTGAGAATTTGTGGACTTCCTCGATAGATTGATGGAATATTTTCTATAGATAGATATCTTCAAAAATTACTTACATATTTTTTTTCTCTGAGCTAATTTACAGATGTATCGAGAGCTAAGACCTAACATAGTCTTCAAAATATATATAAATATTTTATATAGTTCTATAAGTTTCATAGTCTGCACATAAGATATATAAGATATAAACATAAGTGCAACAAGCAACAACAAAATTCTTGCTTCCGCTTTAAAACTTTCTATAGAGAAAACAAAACTTTCTCGTAGGGAGTGTCCAACTATGAGATACCCAAAGTACATTTATATCATATAGCTAGACAGAGACAACTGATCGTTATCCTGATCGTTATGTAATTTGCATATATGGAGTCACGCTGCTTTCATTTCTACCCTGTTAAGGTCAACTGCAATGGGGGCTAGCTCGACTAAGGCTTATATTAATTCCCATTAGAATCTGCCAGCTGCCTGCTCTGGCTTCTATACAAAATTTCATTTTCTTCATGCTCAATTCGCATTATTGATGATTGCTCAATCAAATGGCACAGTTGGCACAGGCCTGGGCCGCTGTGGGATCGGGCCGAGAGCCGAACGGACGGACGCGGCTGTATGCGGAGTCTGTGCTTGTCTGCTAAATTGCCTGGCAGACCACCATGATCATTATTTCAAATTTAACGCCACACGGTGGCAGTTTGACCAACTGACAGTTGCGCCACAAGGAGGTGGGGCAGTTGTGGGGAGGGGGAGCAGACAACGCCGCACGCAGTCCGCGGCTTAAGATCAAAGCAAGCGCCAAAATGAAAATTATTACAAAGTGATGTAGCATGACTAAATACAATTTTATGTTGGCATTTTGTTGTTGTAGCCGTTGTTGTTGTTGTTGTTGTTGTTGTTGTTGTTGTTAGTTATATTTCTACACTCCATCAGCGGCATGTGAAAAGGGGCAGACGGAGCGCTGAAGTTGCTTGCGGATGCAGAACGTCGCACAGGAGCCATAAAATGGAATTACACGCATTTACACACAACGACAAGAACAATGATTTCCCTCTCCCTCTCCCTCTGCATCTCTCTCTCTCACGCTCTCTCTCTGTGTCTGTGTTAATGTCTAAATTTGGCCTAAATGGATTTACCTGGCAAAAGTCATTTCGGTCACGATCACGAAAGGTGGGCACCCCAGTTAAGTGCCCCTGCCCATTATTACTTAAGTGTCAGCCATGAGTCATCTCTATCCAGACGAGAGACAAGCGTTAATAATCATCGAGCTGGGAACGGAGCGGTGGCGACTTTGACTAGCCGGGGACTATAGAGTGTGATATCTCTGGCATGCGGGTGGTAAACCCATATCCAAGTGCCGAACTCTCTCAGATCTTGTAATACCTTGTATCCTGTCTTTGTGTGGACTTAACTTACGCAGGATCTGTGGGAAGGCGTGGGAATCTGTATTGGCAAGATGACCACAAGTATTAGCCTTCACATTTATAGGATTACAAATTCATTTTCTATACCCAAAAACTCTTAAGAATTTCTAGTGAGTGCCTGACTAAAAGATACCCTATAATAGCATTTATTACATGTTTATGTAATTTTAGATTATTAAAGCTTGTGCAATTTTAAAGATTTTTGTAGTATCGATTGGTTGTTTAATGTTTAACTATATCGATAAATGATATAGTGCAATAAAAATGTTCCCTAGTTAAGTATTCTATTCACATTCAATCATATCTGAAGTAAATCATCAATATCTACACTGTAGGTGCCTTAAGAACCTGGTCTTAGATCTACAGAATTCCACATGCAAACTCCTGAAGCCTTCTGGATTCCTGTCAAATGAGATGCACCAAAGCCGCTTAGCTCAGACTGCGCCGGCTGCCTGCGCTGCCTGGCTAAAGACTCAGCTGAACCGTAGCCAAAGTTCGTGTACCGCAGACAATTCAATACGTGGCTACTGATTTACACAAAGGCCCCAGCCACACACACACACACACACACACACACACACAGGCAGACATACACAGACAAGTTGAAGTCCGATTTGAAGACAGCGACATGATTGCACGTATAGTGGAACAAATTCATTGCATACGCGGGATCCCAGCCAGCACCTTTGGCAATCAGCAAGGAAAGCAACGGCGAATCGTATCGGTCAGCGCGAATTGTGATGTCACCTACAAAGAAAAGAAAATTGCCTAGACATAGCTGTGTTGCTGAAAAAATATAATGAGGATTTCAAGATCTTTAAGACATACACATTCAAGTATATGCGTGTATAACTCTAAAATAAAATAATTGTACAAAATATGAATATAAAATATGCCAATGAAATATTTATTAAAATTTATTTATTATATTTCGGTAAATTAAATTCAATTTATAATATAAATAAATAATTGTATGTTATATTTGATACATACATATTTACACTTGAGTCAATTCAACTCAACTTCTTATCACTTCACATATAGCCTATTTATAGCGTATTCCATGCGACCAGAAGGCAACTCGAAAAGGAATTAAGTTAAAATGTTGATGGGTGTGGGGTAAATCGCTCTCGGCTGTGCGGCTGCCACTGTTCTACGCTTAATGCGATGCGATGCAGCAGAGGCGGACCAAGCTGGAAGATTGAGGCTCAGTTCTGCTACTCCTGCCCTCTCCCTCACTCTGTCTGCCAGCGTGTGTGTGGCTTGGATCGTCTTCGTTCAACAAACATACATATGTAAGCAACGACCGCAACAGTTTTTGGGACCATTCAAAAGCTTACATATACATATACATATATGCACATAAACAATATCCGGATGTTTGCATTCGTATGCATGTATGTGTTACTTGACTGTGGCTCTGCCCAGCTGTTCAGCTTTCTATTCTATTCATTTTTGTTACACGGTGGTCGCGCTCTTCTTGCTCGCTCTGCTCTTCAGCTAATGTGCCATTTCTGATTCGCGATTCCAATTCCAATTCCACTTGCAGTTCCAGTTCCCATTTCCAGTCGTCCGGCTCGCTACTGTCATTCGCCTGTTGGTGGAAGCTCAAAATGATTTCGCTTTCAAATTGCCTGTTCACCCTTTCGCCTTACTCTGTCTCGCTCTCTCTCTCTCTCTCTCTCTCTCGCTCACTCTCGCTGTTTTTCGTTTCCTCGCAAATCGTTTAAGTCGCCGTAATGTGTAAAGTGGGATTAAAATTCGTCGTCGGCTACCGTTCGATGCCTTGGCTGCCATTTAAAAAGGCTCTTACCGTTGCTTTTGCTGCTGCTGTTGTTTTTGTTGTTGATTAATTAACCGCATAATCATATTTACAGAAGCTCGAGGCGCACTCTTATTTATTTCATGAATCAGCACATTTTTAGAGCATTTATTTTTTCACTTTTTTTGGCCAATTAATTCGTTTTGCTCACTTTGTTTTTGTTAACGTAAAGCTGAATGGAACTAAGCAAATTGTTGATGAAATTCAAATTTTTTTTTATTTTTTGAGTAGAAGTTTTTATATGATCAATACTGATTCCATTTCCTGTGTCTAAATATTTTCAGATACGATTGATGGACGGTAATTTGAAAAGTAGAAAAGTTCAATCTTTAAATTAGATATAAATCTGGGCACAAACGAGAAGAAGAATAGAGAGAAAGAGATATTAGAGAGAAAAAGCGATCAGAGAGAGAGAGAGAGAGAGAGAGAGAGAGAGAGAGAGAGAGAGATCAGATCTATAGAGATGGAGAAAATGAGCACGAGAGAGAGAAATATAGAGACGCAAATGTAATCAGGAGAGATGGAGAATATAGAAAGAGAGGAAGTGAAAAAGAGAAAGGAGTGTAGCAGAGCTAAAGAGAATGGAAATTAAGTCGACTCTGAAGTATAATCAAGCCATCTGGCATTAGGGAACATTCGAAATGGTTACCAACTGCTTTTTTGCTATTGGTTCTTTGTGGCTCTATCCGCCTAATCTATGGCCAAGATCAGTGATCGGTATCGAGAGTCAGTCAGTTGGCTGGTTCTGTTGATGGCACCGAAATAACCATTAAAGCGAACAAATTAATTCGTAGAAAAAGGTGTGAGAAAATTGACTTGTCTTCCGTTTAGACGGACTGAGGAACAGCGAACGGACCAAAATAATCAATTAGATTCGCAGAATTGTTTCAGAAAACACACGCACATAAATGAAAAGAAAGAAAGAGCAAGAAATTACGGAAACTGAAAATGCTGTAAAAAGAGGGCAGATCAGCGCAGAGGGGCGGGGCTGGAGATGGGCGAAACAGTTGCTGTCAGCAGCCACGACAACAGGTAGGCAGATTAAGGCCTGAAGCGAATTTCGTTTGATCTCTCGGTGGCTTCTGGCCTGGCTTTGACTTTTTGCACTTGTGCACGAAATTCGCCGACAGAGGGGGGAGCTACCAAAATAGGTTGCTCTTGTTGTTGTAGAAAGTGTGACACAAGCAGCAACAACACATCTCTTTGATCTCATTTCTCTTTTATATTTCAATTCCTAGACAGCTCAATTCCCGATATGCGTGTCCTTTGCTCTGCTGCCGCCAACACCTGAGCCATACCCGAGAACAAATAACTTGGCATTTACAGTCCACAGTCAGTTGTATAATTTCTGGCTGCAATTCGGGTTCGATGTCGACTTCGGCTTCGACTGCGACTTCGACTTCGGTTCCTCTGTTGTTACACGCAGCTGGAATTCAATTTGCTGTAGAACAATAAAATGTCTTATTTAGGTTCGGTTATTAATGATGAGTTATGACCACCTTCAGTGCCATCATCATCATCATCATCATCATTATGCTCATCAAAGGGAGCTACATTGTGGCCACTCAAAGCCTTCCAGGAAGGTAGAGCCTACAGCGAATTGTCTTCAATTTATGGTTGCTCTACTTTAGTTTCCCTTTCTGTTTGGCTAATTTAAAGCTATATTTTTTACTGAAGAAAAAAAAAAAAGGGATATATGTATGTATAAGCAGTTGGCAATTTCGGGTATATCAGATCAAAATCTACAGGTTTGGGATATCAAGAGTGAGTATATATAGGTATATGCATATATACATATTATATATTGTATTGTATATTGTATATTGCATTCTTTTTTAATATAAATTAAAATATCCCTCCTATGTCAACAATCTATGTTTATTATCAATCTATTGATCCATCATAATAGTTCCCAGAGGCAGTTGTGCATTTACATGTATAAAATGTATATTATACATAATCATATAAAGCCTAGAGATATTATTATTATTATTATTATTATTATTATTATTTTTTTTTTTTTTTTTTTTTTTTTTATTTATTTATTTATTTATTTAATTATAATTGTAATAAAAACTATAATTATAATATATTTAATATACTAAATTTTGGTATTTGCAACATGTACTATATTTTATACGCATATTTAATATTATTTACCTATACACTCCCAACAACTAACCCATTATTTCTTAAATCTTTCCTGAGCCACTGATAACTGATTATAGACTAATGATTAAAGATCTTTTACTTTTTTAATCAAATGAATTGTAACTGTTTGCAATTCTAGAAATTCGATAGAAATACGACGAAAAAAAGTGAAAAAAACGAAACAAACATTTGTCACTTCCTAATTTCCGATGAAACCAGAGAGAGCAGGAGGCGAAATCCCCTACTCCTACCAACTTCTGTGGCCAGTTGGAGTTTCAGTGGAAAGCGATCGCCCACGCAATGTATGCATAGTCGAGGAGACATTTTGTTGACAAGCGCAAATCATGGCAAGAGTGCGACCAACTGCCAACACAACAAACAGTCGAAACAAACAAATAGATTCTCAAGATGTTGCTGCGACATGGGCAGGGGTAGAGGCAGGGGCAGGGTCTGAGGCAGGGGCAGGGACAGGTCCAGAAATTCACATGACAATGAAGTTTCGAGTTGTTTTATTTTTCACTTTTGAATAGATGCGCAGCCACAATATATTAGGAAAACTGTCAAAGCTGAATAGAACTTAAGAGGTTTAGCGCACTCTCAACGTTTCTTCGTCATCTTCTTTTTCGTCTGCTTCTGCTTCACATATTTTCTTTCGGTTTTCCCAATCATGGTTTCTTTTTCGAATGTTTACCTACCGCAGTTTTCTGCTGCTCGCTCAACAAGTGTTAAAGAGAGTATATTGGTTTGATAGTTTGAATATAAACATGGATCCTCCTGTATGCTCTCTTTTTGAAAGCGTTATAGGAGAGCAAAGGGTATGATTATTAAAGGGTATATTTTGACAAGTAAAGGTTCAATTGAAAACTTATTTAAAGTCTTATTGAAAATTGAAAAGGTATTACATATATTTGATTATTATTATTATTATAATTCTTCATTTCATATGTCTTATTTTTATGTATATGTACATATATAGAGAGATCTTTGGCTTTAGCCATTAGAATCAGAATACCCTTTGAGCCAAACTGCGAGATTCGGAATGTATTTTCTATAGTCTTAGAACTTAGAAAAAAAAAACGTATATATGGAAGCCATGTTGGGAGCGTGACAAATTAAAAAAAAAATCTTATCCTAATTAAGTTTTTAGTGATAATATCAACAAAATTTGCAGTTCGATTATGCCTTGTCTTTATTCATTCTTTATTCTTGATTATTCACTCTTCATTCTTCATTCTGCTCCTTGCTTAGATTTATATGAGTTTATTGGAGCAAACCGAATCGACTATCGATTGTTAGATATCGCTAATCAGTTGATCGATAGTCAAATAGTTAATTCTGATACCAACTAAACTATTCGCTATGCCCTGAGCGAGTATTAGACAGTCGAGCTATGCCCAACTCCAAAATTCCTGCATGTTTTTCTCTCCATGCGAGCTCGACCCGCATCTCAGCTGCAGCTGATCGATAAAGTTATTAACTGGCATCGGTGATAAATGGAGCCCAGCTCCAACACTTCCGGCGCGCTTTCAAGCTCAGCTCTAGCTATAGTATATATATGTATATGCATATATGCATGTGTGTGTGTATGTGTGTGACTGTGTAGCTATACAATAGCCTGTAGTTAAGCGATATTCATGGGCTGCCCACGCAGTCGAGCCGAACGGCGCTGTTATCAACGGCAACGTGTGCGGCCGCCAGCTCTGCCCGGCGAGGGCCAATTAAAATGTAGCGAACAACTCAATACAATGTAAACAAATGATATACGGTCACAGTTCGGGCTCTGTCAATTGAAATGTTACCTTAGTCTGCCTTTTGGGCCAGCTCTGGCCGCACAGCTGGAGTCAACTCGAGTCGGTCTCTTGGCCTGGCTATAATAGAAACTGGCTTTCGCTGCAAAATCAATTTTCAAAGAGATTTTCAATTTGATTTCAGTTTGTTGAAAATGCAATAAAACTTTGGTGTGGTCTACAGAGAGAAAGAGAGAGAGAGAGAGAGAGAGAGAGAGAGAGAGAGAGAGAGAGGGAGAGGGAGAGACAGATAGAGATGCTATCAGCTAGATATGTCGAGGCAAAACAAGTTGAGTTGTCAACGCAGCTCCACAGGTGAATGTGAATGTGAATGTGAGTCAAAATGTGAATCCAAATGTGAATCTGAATGTAAAGTGTCATTGAGTTATGGCCGTCGTTGCTTTTACGACTGCGGCACTAAAACATTTGCCTAATTGATCGTATTAGCCAGAGATATAGATTTAGATATGGATACGGATATGGCTGGAGCCTGGCTTTTTGATGGAGACTAACTCGAGGGAGGAGCTCGGTCAGATCCATATCCATATACACATGTCCAAGCTAAGGTCGAGCTTTGAGCAATTGCTACTCTTATTACTGCACTTCACTTCACACCCATAAAAAAAGAGAGAAGGCAGCTCGAGTGGGACGTGTGTGTGGGGGGAGGGAGGGTTGAGGGGGGCAGATCGAAGACATGACCACACCGAATACCTTCAAGCCGTAAATAAGCAACTCAATGAGTTGCACAGCCATAAGCCGAACGCCAGCGCACGTGCCTCATAAACCACAAAAGCGAGACGAGGCAAGGCGAGCCGAGCCGAGCCAAGCTGCGGCCAGGTGAGCTGAGCTGAGCAGAGCTGAGCTGAGGTGGAGCGCGGCGAGACGAGCGAGGGACCACCCAGGCGACGATTTGTGCAGTCATTCCACGAATTCTTGGCAAGCTCAGGCACAGGCACAGGCCCAGACCCAGTCGCAGTCTGTGGCCCGAGCAGTGATTGCGGCTTAGTTGGAGCCTCCTGGCGAATTCTACAAAAGTGAGCAGCAGCAGCGGCGGCAGCAGCAGCAGCAGCCACAGGTAAGGCCTGGGCGAGCACATTTCACATTTCACCAGCTTATGAGTAAGGCGAATCTTTTTCTATACCCTAAGCCAATATGCCCAATGGGGTATAATGATTTAAACAAACAGAATGTCGAATGAGTGGATATGTGAAATATAGAAGTATATGATATACATACATATATGTAAATATATATAAATGGAAGGCGTGTCTAAATGGGGACAGCACATTGTTCTGATAGTAAGAATACAAATATATAAATATTTATGTATATGTATATGTATGCATAGTGTATCTCTATTGGCTATCTACCTTTCTGTTTGTATATACAAAAGCAATCTATGGTATTATTCTTTGTTAATTATTTAGTTCTTAGCTATTAAATATTTCAAATAAAATATATTTCAATATAAATTTCAATAAAATTAAAAATATATAAATAATAAAATTGAAAAACACTTCAATAATATTAAAAATATATATTAAAAATATATTAAAATTATATATTAAAAATATAAAAATATTATATTATTATACGTTAAAGCATTAGAGTCTAATAATATATAAAAACTTGCCACTAAAAAATTTTATAATATCTCTTTTATTTGAATTCGGATATGTATATTAATATGATATCCATATTAATGTATAATAATACAGTAGAATCCCGATAATTCGACATGGTAAGGGGGTCCGTTTTTACGATTTACACAGAAATCCAAATTATTGTAAACGAATTTCTTTCAAGGGGATCGCATTTGTTTCGATTTGCCGCGATTTCCGGTCTAGCGGGGTACGAATTATCGAGACTCGACTGCATTCTCTATGTAAATCTGTGTACTTGCCTGTGCGACCATCTGTCTATCTCTACGCCTGTCTGTCTGTTCATCTGTCTATCCATTCATCCGTTTATCTATTTGTTCATCCACAATAATTCTTCAATGCTCGCAAAATCAATTCAACTTCATAGGGTATCTCTGAGTCGGTTTAACACTCTCTCTCGCTGTTTCGCTCTTTTAGTATGCTGAGGATGTTGTCGTAACAATCGTTAGCTGCGTCATGGTTCTCTTCGCCTGGTTATTGTCAAAGTCCAAATTATGCATGCGTCTCTTAAGATATGTTAATGTCTGTTGGTTATGGCTGACACAGCGCCCACGCAATGAGGCAGTCAGGCATTCAGGCAGGCGCATTGTCATGCTCGATGCTCGTTGGACGTTGGACGTTGGACGAGCCAGTCGAAGCTCCAGCAACAGCAACAACAACAACAGGAGACGACGACGACGACGACATCGTCACAAAACGAAATTAATTTGACAACCAACGCAAAACGCATGCGCCGTCAACATTCCATGACACGCCTCCTCTGCCCACAGTGCCACCCCCGCCCCCCACAAGCCCCTCCACATGCCGGCTGCCAGGCGTATCTGCATCGACGACAGACCCACTGACATATGTACATACGTTCCGAGCTTATCGGTTTACTTTTGTACCTATCTTAAGCTTGTTGTTCAGCTCTTCCTCCCCAGACTCTGATTTGCAGTCACATTAACACTTGGCTTAAGGTAAATGGCGTATGCGATGTTTATGCGATGATTACGGATGGTTTTGGGTGAAGCATAAATATATACATATACACATATGTACATATATAGTCAAAGCTATTTTAAGAATTACGACCAAATATATTTAATTATACAAATTTCATATTTTTAATAAAAATTAATTAAAATTAAAATTAAGAGTAAAGCTACAAAAAATACTATACATATTTTTCGCAACGTTCTATTACTGTTATGCCTCACGGAATACCGTTAGGTAGGTAACATAAGCTGTATATGCGTCTCTTTCTGGCTCACGCTAGAGCTTGACCTGGCTGGCCGCCCTTATGCTGCCGTTTAACAGACTCAATTAGGTACAGCATGGGACCACCCACAAAGCACTTTCCATTTGAGTAAGCACAATGTCTACCCCTCTCTCTCTCACACACAGTCTCTAGTGGTGTTGTCGCCACGCGTGGGTTGCCAAATGATAACCAAAGAGCCATCGATCCGACGACCCATCCAAATGGATCAACCATAACAACAACAACAACAGCAGTAGGGGCCAAAACAACAACAACAAGAACCACAAGCGCATGACAGGACCACACAAGATGAAAACGCTGAAAAAAGCCACACACAGGCAAAAAGACAACCACTGAGCGGCGACGGTGGCGACTGGACGGTTGATTACATGAACAAACGAAGCGAAGCAACCGGCAAACGACAGAGACGGCGAACAGGGAACCGGGAACCGGGCAACGGGCAACGGGAACGGGATGCAGTCGATCCGCGTAACCGCAAAAGTCGACGCCAAGATAACGAGTAACAAAAAAATAAAAAGAGAGCCAACCACAAACAAATTTACCACACACGCCATCGCAGAGGCAGCGGCAGAGGGAAGGCGAGGAGAGAGGACAACGGCGACGGCGACGGCGAAGACGAAAGCGACGGCGACGGCGACTGGAACAGACAGGGGCGAATTGCCTCTGGGGGGAACAAAACAGAATACCATTGGCGGCGACTTGGGCGAGCCTGAGCCACACGTATTACCGGTGGCAAATAGTAATTATTACATTAAATGCACCGCAATAATACAGCAACTACAACAACAGCAGCAGCAAGAGGAGCAACAACAACAACAATAACAGCCATAAAAATTGCAACGATGCGCGACCTCAAGCACGACCCCGATGCCCGAGCCCGAGCTTAAGCCGAAGTGCGCAAACGAACCCGACCTGAAGCTGTAGCCGAAGCTCGCCTGGAATGGCTTCTAAGCGAATGCAGTTAAAGTTTAAGTGGTGTGGCGAGTCACTCAGTGATCACTGGACACTGGAACCGGCAATGTTAATGGCGTTATAGGCCAATGACAAATGCAATTGCCTAGCGATGCGGATTGCAATGCTGGCGCACTGGGACCCCAGCTGCGGTGCACTATAAATTAAGACATTATGCGATTAAAAACAAACAGGCTGTCGTTACAGTTGCTCGGGTGTGAGGTTAGAGTGAGAGAGGGAGAGAGAGACACAACGGTAGAGGCACGAGCGAAACATTTTTGGCTAACTGCAGCCGAATACGTAGTTTAATGTGAGCAGCTAGCTGAGTCAGCAATCGGCTAGATATTACATGATAGATCATTCATAATCAAGCAGATTCATTATTAATAAAATACAAGTTTATTATATAAATGTAAAATTTACTACTGGAATCTGTCTGGCAGGTGACCAACAAACTTTCTTGATTTGCATACATGTATGTAAAAATTTATTTAAATTAATATATATAAATAATAGATATTATAAAGGATTGGTTATAATATCAAAGAAGTAAATAGTAAATTAAATATAAATACCATCTGCAATGCTGATGACTCTAAACCTTTGAGTTCCATACATCATATATTTTTTTAAATAATAACAGATACAAATATAAACATACAATCAAATAAGAATATAAAATCTAACATAGAATATTGTTTGTCTCTATCTTTCATGTTAATAATATATGTAAATATTTATATATATAAAAAAAATTAAAATATAATATAAATAAAAATACATTACATACAAAATAAAATGTAAACAAAAAATTATATGCATATACACATATGCAAATATGTACATAGCTCTGTTATCGCTCATATACGAGAATATCAATGCACCTGACAATAACAAGAAGACAAAGCTTTACCTGAACAACTTCCTGGCCAATCATTGTATCTACACATATTGATCTACATGCCACATACCCTTTATACGCTACGTAAAACAATCCCTCAATCTCCATTCAACAGCTGCTCCCATCCCCATATCAAACTAGATCAGATGCCAGCATGTGAATGATATCTGAAAACAAGGCGGCGTTGAAAAAAAGTTGCCGCGCTCTAGGCAGGCAAACTGTCGGGCAGGCAGGCAGACAAGCAGCAAGGCAGCCAGCCAGCCAGCCAGCCAACCAGCCAGGCAAGCAAGCAAGCAGGCAGCTCACTTCGGCCACAGCAACATTCACAAATACAACAATAACTCGACGCTGCCGCAACTGAAACGGCAAATGAAGCTCTCAACCGCCGCCACGTTGGTGGTCCAATGGCAGCTGCGCCGTTGCCGCCACACAGGCACAGCATTTGAATGCCCAAGTACATATGTCAGTGTGTGCCCCTCGCTCTCGCTATCACTCTATCTCTCTCTCTCACTCACTCTCTTAATCTTTCTTTGCTTCGCTCTCTCTCTCTCTCTCGCTATCTCTCTCTGGGTAGAGAGTTGGTTATGGGGAGCATTGGAGCTGCGTTACGCTGCAGGCGAATTGAGCAGAACAAACTGCAAGTCATTGAGAGCAAAAACATGAGAGTCATGCAAAGCGCTAATATTAGAGATGGGCAGGCTAGCACGATCTACAGAGTGCAGCAGCAATAAAGTGCAAATAACTTAAATCAAAGTTGCATAAAATTGTAATTTATTATTAAAAACAAAATACAAACTAACTGCTACATACAGAGAACTATTAAATAATTTATATTTAAAGTAGAAAAATATACAATGATCTGTATTCGATGTTTTCAATTTACTATACACGCTCACGCTACCATCACTAATTTCCAATGTTTTGAGCAAAAAAATGGCGCAATCTGCAGAGAGCGAGACGTAAATGGATAAAGCTAAAATATGCGACCCGCGAGACGGCGGCAAAAATGCCGCCCATGTCGCCAAAATGCGCCACACGCAATCCAAAACAGAAACAGGCACACACAACAACAAAAACAACAACATCTCCCCTTTGACTTGCGCTGCAGTGAGCGAGCGTCACACAAGAGAGCGAATAAGTGAGAGAACAGCGAGACGCAAAAATAAAGAGCTCTCTCACAGTGGCTCGAGTGCAGGCGCACTCAGTTCGAGCAAAAGCACAGCAGCCATTCATATTGATGTAACGTTAGCCAGGTGAGCAATGGCAACGGGACGGGGGATAAGACGGCAGTTACGTTTGCTGCTCGTCATCAAAAATTGTTTGCTGTTGCTGCTGTTGTTGTTGGCTGTTTGATTATAATAGCGGCTTGCGGTGGGTCTCGGTAATGACGTTGCATTCGAATTTGAATGTGAGTTCGATTTCGACTTCGATTCGAACGCTAATTTTCTGATCACTTTTTCATTGATATACTCGCAGATGGGGTATATTCATTGTGATGGGAAGTATGTAACGTGACGAGGGAAATATCTTTGATAAATATAAACCTTATAATATTTTCAAATCATTTAATACAGATATGTGCCTAATTTAATACATAATGAAGGTCATTAGCTTTGCTTAAAGGATGTTACCTTTTATTGCTCTCTTAGAAGCGCAGAGGTCGCGGCTAACGTCTGCCCGCCAAGTTGGAGCCGTCGCAAGAAAAACAATCAACTTTTGTACGGGCCATATATAATTTGCTTCGCAAAAAATACGACAACTTGTGTGGTCCTCTCTCACACATATACATACATACATGCCTATGTATTTATAAGAACGCACGATAAAGTGCATTGAGTTAAAATATCCTCTTCATAATTTAGTATTAAAAACATGCAAAAACAGATATCAGACGCATGTGGCAGGCACAAAAAGCAGCAACAAGAATAACCACATGGAGCTAACAAATTTGCCAACAATTCACAGCCTGCGCATACACACATACACACGCAGACAAGCCTGCCACGCACGCGCTCCATGGGCATAAACACTTATACAATAATAAAAGCTCCACTAGCGACGACGCGTCGCGACGCTGCTCGCACAGCTGAAGGCCGCCATCCAGTAGAGCGAGCGGGCAGCAGCAGCAGCAGCAGCAGCAGAGAGAGAGACGATGAGAGAGAGAGAGAGCGCGCGCTGAACGACTGCGGGAACATCGGGACCGGGGACCACCCACAATGCCGGCAGCCGCTTTTAATGAAGCAACAACAAATTTTATTTGGGTGGTCGCTGCAATAAAAATAACAGCAACAACAACAGGAATACGCCTGCGGGCGCAATTCGTGTGTGGTCTAAGCTACACCAACGACAATAACAACAACAAAATTAGCCAGCGCAATCACAAGCTTGTTTAAACAATTTGCTGCTGCGGTCGAAAGGTTTGAATTATGTTTGTGTGTATAATTGTTAATCAACTAACGTTGTTAACGGATATCCTGTGTATGCACAAGTGCCTGTTACGTAGCTCGACAGGATAAAAGAACTAGATCATTTTGAATAAAAATGTATTAGACTGAATTATAAAATGATATTTAAATTCGACATTTGAAGAGTATTTTTATATAATTTAGAAATACATATTGAATATTTGTATGTATATTTAATATCCCAGTCTAAACGAAAAATAAAATTTGTTGTATAAACACTACAATTATTTACAATTTTTATACCATTATTAATTATATGAAAACATGCTAGATAAATAACATCATATGTGTTACGCTTTCCAAGCCCTTTATTCATGTAGGGTATACGATAAATCTCTGTTGCATATGCCAGATCTCTGTCCCCTGAACTGTTCTCAAAGCTACAAAACTGTTAACCCTGTGTACACTGTAGCCCTCGTTGCGAGTAGCGGGCGCGCTCAAACCAAAATGGCCGCAGCAGAGCTGCGAGCGCTAACGTGAGAATGAGAATGGGAATGAGAGAGACTCAGAGACTCTAAGCGCTCGCTATGCACACAGATACGGCGCACGCTAATGAAGTTGTTGGCTTGGTGAAGTTGCGTCTCTGCCTGCGCTCTTCGAATACATCCAACATACACATTTCGAGTTTAACAGTGCCATTTTGAGTTAACATCCATGTGAAGCAAAAACAATGTAAGGCAATAATACAAAATGTATCTGTATCTCTCAGACTGCTTGCGATCTTCGAACGAAACGGTTGTGTTTACTGCGCGAGTGGCTCGTACGAAACGCGCTGAATTTTGTATAAGACGAATTGGCCTGATAGTGTTTTTATAAAAAAATTTGAAACAGTGTCAAATTATATACAACCTACATAGTATTCAAAGAAAATTTACGAATTTTCAATACAAATACCCGAAATAAAGCAAACGAAACTTCGACGTGCGCAAAGTGTGTGTAAAAAACGCGCAGAGAGCGCTAAGCAAAGAAAAGAAAAGAAAAAGAAAAAACGTGATGCAGCGCTGTGTTGAAAACTTCTGAGGCGTTCGCGTCGCGCTGCGCGTCGCATCGTTACGAAAAGTGTGTGAATTATGTGTGAAAATTGTTGAAATCGTTGTGGAAAATGTGCACAAATGCAGTGGCAAAGTGAAGCGATCTTAAGCACGAGACCAGATCGCCAGATCGCGTTCAAGCTGAAGCTGAAGCCAAAGCGAAACCAGCAATCACAACAAAACGAAACAGAGAGAGCGATTGAGAGAGCGTAAACGACAGTCGGTGAGCGTAAACGATAGCCGGAGAGCGTGTGTTGAAGTGTTGTTTATGCTGAGGAGCGAAAAATGCAGCGCAGGCATAATGCAAAATACAAAATAAGTAGTTGTGGCTTTTTTTTTTAAACATCAATAACAAAAATAAACAATACACGCACACACACAAACACACTCCTATACAAACAGCAAGAGCGTGAACGTGAACTTCAAGCTGATTGGTAGCACTTTTCTGCCGCTGTTAGCTAACAGAACAGCCTCACAGACTGCCAAACACCCAGTTAACAGCTGTGAGAACGCGCGTCATTTGTCCTCCCACACACCAGATTATCTACGAGACAGTCACACAGACACACACAAACACACAGCAATATGGATAGGGAGAGCCTGCCGCGCGTACCGGACACACACGGCGATGTTGTCGATGAGAAATTATTCTCGGATCTTTACATACGCACCAGCTGGGTAGACGCTCAAGTGGCGCTCGATCAAATTGATAAGGTAAGTGAAGAAAATAAGAGAGTCACTAAAGCAACGTCTGGCTAAAAAAAAAACCTGTATCCCAAGCGCAGGCCAGGGCTTGGGTTTGTGTTAAATTAAGTCATTAAGCCGTTGGGGCAGCTTTTAATACAATTTATTGCCGATATCTTTAGCATTTTTTTCGCCCATTTCGATTTTGTTTCGTTTTTGGTTTTTCGCTCAATTTGTTTTAATAGAGCTGTTAACGACCTGGAGGCGGGGGCAGCGGCGAATTGTTGACAGCGGCGACGTACGTCTGCTCTTAAGCACATTCAATTTGTTGCTGCTATTTAATTAATTGCTGTGCTTAACTCGAGAATTAAGTTGTGGGAAAATAAAAACTAAAAGTATTGTCGAGCTTATATGTAGTTCATTAATATAAATACCCTATTTTCAGATTTCAAATATAAATAACTCGCTAGTTTATCATACGCAGCGAGTTTTTCGAAAATTCTCCATGTTGATTAACATCGGTATGTCATGTTATGTAGCGTAGCTCAAAAACAAAAATAGACTAACATGCACGCATATATATGATTGCATGTGTGTGTGAGCTCAACACATGTTCATTTAATATATGGAATATATGTATGTATATGAGTTTTCACTGACGTTTTAACTGACAGTCAACAATAACAACAGGAGCACACGTCAACTGTTGAGCAAATCAAAGTTAGAGCTATTTTCACTTGGCGCACAGCAGGATCGGATGCCCAAGACCTCCGACTCTTGAAGCTCACTTGCCAGAGCCAGAGCCAGAGCCGCAGACAAAAACAACTTCATTATTTTGCTGCTACTGTGCGGCGAAGTTGTTGGCTGACCGCAAAAAGTCAACAACACCAACAAAAACAACAGTAGCAGCAGCAGCGAAAAAAAATAACAACTGCACAAAAAGTGAAGCGCTGTCTGCGGCGGCTGCAGGAACTCTTTCAATGTTTGTGTGTGTGTGTGTGAAGCAGGCAGCTACGAATATCGCCAAAAACAACAACAGAAACTTTTGATTTACTCTTTGATAAAAATAAGCTTTGCAGCTTTGTCTTTAGGTTTGCTATGTTCAGACAAGGAATGCACAATGATAAAAAGTGAATAAAGTGAGTGAAAGAAGCTTAAATTACTTAACTGAATATAAAATAATTATTCTGAATTAATTTTAATATGTTAAATTGTACATTTACATGTATATAAATATTATAGTATTTCATTATTTAAAAAAAAAATACGATACGATAAAAAGAACATGTATGTACATACATACATATATAAATTATAAACTATTTTACTAATTAATGTAGAACATTCGAAATTCGTTGTTAACTTTTGAAACCTTACCTCGTATTTATCGTTGCTTTCGTGCTGTTGTTTTTGGTTTTTGTTGTTGTTGTCGTTGCCAAAAGCATTCTGTTTGTTTGCTTGTTGTTGTGGAATTGTAGAAGCAGCTACCGCACACAGCGCGTCACGTCAGCTAGAAGAAACTCACACACACACACATGCATATAAATAAGTACATATGTATGTATTTTGAAAGTGCGGGTGGCCCACGTAGGGGTATAAAGGAAAATAAAAAATAAAAACAACAAATATTTCACTGACGCACGCGCTTTTTGACCGAACCCGATGGCTGTCAAACTGTGGCAACTGAGCCTCAACGTTTCTCGCCTTCGCGCTGCTCGCTGCTCGCCTCTGTTCTCCTTGTCCATTGCCTTTTGCGGTGCTTTTTACAACTTGATGTCTTCATTATGGCATCTGCTCTTGTTGCCTCTCTTTCTTTTCGTTTGTGTGTGTGTGTGTGGGTTTCTGTTTGTGTGTGTGTTTGTATGTGCTGCTCAATTATTTCTCGTAAGGTCTGCGCTGTGTTGTAACGTTACAGCGTTTCCTCGCATTGAACTTCTCGAAAGTTGTGGCAGCGATCGCCGCATCGATGCTTGCTGCCTGCTGCAGCATCGCAGTTGGCGGCGACTGTGACTGCGATTGCAGCTGAGGTGTGGTCGTGCCTTGTTGTTGTTGCTGTTGTTGTAGTTGGTGTTGTTGCTGTTGCTTGTTGTTTGTGTTTTGTGTTTTCTGTTTTCTGTGTTTGGCCTTTTGCTCGTGACGGCATCGCCGTTGTCGTCGTCATCGACGATGGGCGATTTATTTTAATGACTCAATTTAACGAAATATATTAAGACATTAATTTTGTCTAACGAAGCCAACAACAAAAACAACGACAACGGCAAAACTGCGAGTTGCATTTGCTTGCCTCTCTTTGGCTTATTCGCCGCGTGCATATGCAAATTGTCCTCAACATAACGTTTATTATGTTTCGTATGCCGTAAAAAGCGAAAAACGAACAAAGTTCGCCGCACTCGCTGGGAGGTCCCGTCGCTGACGTTTTCATGAATGAGGCGAATATCAAATTAAGTTAATCGATATGAGGTGCTGATTTTCTTGTTGTTGTTATTGTTCTCGCTGTCTCTTTTGTTGCTGATATGTTAATCTCAATTTCTCTTTTTTTCGCTTTGTCAAATCTTTGCTTATTTGTAAAAAATACCACGTTCAGTATGCACGACTTAACATTAGGTTGAATGTAGATCTATTAAATTTGTAATAAAGTAATAAAAATACTGTTCTTTTGTTAATTAAAAATGAATTATTTTTTGTTTTAATAAAATTTCAAATAAATTAAATTAATAGACACGTGGCTTTCTAGGGTATTTGCTAGTCTACCTACTGCCTTTAGCTGACATAATATTATTTGCCTGTGCCGCAAGTTTATTTATGGCAATGGCAATACCGTACTATGGATGCAGGCCATGTACGAATGTTGGGGCACTGGAGACGACGGTCATTGTATTTGTATCTATAGGAGAGAGATATGTATATATGTATTTACATATGTAGATATGCATATGCATATGTATGAGTGTGTGCATATCAATTCATGAATGAAATCGCCTTGGCACGTAGCTCCCTCTCGGTCGCCCACTCTCTCTCACATAAATACACACGTACACACATATACTTACACTCACTCACTCGCTCAGTCGCTCACTCTCCCTCTCTCGCGCTGTGCCAATTGTAAAGCACACACCGAGGCACTCAACACAGGAAGTTGAGCCGCATTGCCGGCATTTTGAAGAAGTTTTCGATGTTGTTGCTCTTGTTGTTGTTGGCGTTGTTTATGCGGCGTTTGCTGGCTGGTGGTTAACAAATTTGTTAAGTCATGCCGCCCCGATCTTTTCACAACAGCACATGAAAAACAAATATTTATCCTCTCTGCGACGTAACTCCACAAAAAAAAAAATCGACATGGCCAAAATCGAAAGAAAAACCAGTAGCACAGCCCTGGAATTGTAAATAAGCAACTGTATCTTAATGAGTTACGTAAACAGACATAAAGCGCGGACAGCCGGACAAACGGACGGATGGACGGACAGACCAAACAATTCTTTTGCATAGACAAACAAATGTACGAGAAATTGCAGAACCAAGAAATTGAGATGAATGCATGAAAAGTTAAATATTGAAAAGATCAAAGAAATATTGGAGACCGAAAACCTTTTTAAAATCCCGGCAAAGGAAAAAAGGAGGAAACTAATAAAATATGTAAAGATCATCAATGAATGAGTCAATGGAACTTAATTGAATTGCTTGATCAATAGTATTATTTATGATCATGTATGATCAATTTTAATTCATTCGTTGTACGCAGAACTAGTTCAATATTTCATTTCAATTGGGCAAGCAATTCTAAACAAAGCTAAAATCAAACAAAAATAAATCATAATCATAATATTGATATTATCACTTCTGACAGTTACGTAGAATCCATCTAAATCAAATTTTACCCACAACAAATGTTTTGAGTGCATTCTTATGTATTCCGAATCAACTCATTTTCCAGGTATTTGTTTACACTCAGCCCAACCCCTTTTCTATGGCACTTCAGCGAAAGTCAAGGCATAGTTCTGTGGCCTAGGCTTAGGCATCCTTTTCTTGGAAGTGCAAAGGACTAGGGAATGCTTGCCTTATATCTTTGCCGCGCCTATCTCTAGCACGCCCCGAGTACTTCCTCTCTTTGTCCGTCCGTGCTACCCCCTGTCAAAGGTAAGCCGGAAATGCTTGTAGGCGTGAGATATCTTCATCACCACGTCCTCTGCTTTGATTGTTTGGGCAACAGCAAGTTCTTTGATCTTCTCGGAAGATACTTTGTGTGTCGACTTCAGCCCTTGGAGCTCGAGCAATTTATGCAGGTATCCCTATCTCACTCACTCCCGCAGTCACTCTGCTACTCTTCGACTCGAGTGACATTTATGTTAGCTTAGGGATTATTCGGCACTCAACTCAGCCTTTCTTTCGTATATGTTATTCTCTTTTTTTTTCGAACTTCGGCCCTTAGAGCTTACTTACTCGCTCTCTACACACATACATCCTTCTCTCCTTGTTGCGTATGTGTTTAGAATAAATTTGTCACTCAACTAACTGTTCTTCCCTTATGCTCACTTCGTCAGGCTAAATTTAACCTTCAGAGTTTGAGCAGAGCTGCAGTTCTACACTCTCGCTCTCTTGCGCTCGCTCTTAGTACAATTTGTCACTCAACTAACTGTTCCACTGTTACGCGCACTCGTTAGACTAAATGTAGCCTTCAGAGTTTGAGCACTGATGCAGTTCTGCAGTCTCTATTGTTCTCTTGCGCTCCTACTAAAGCTTCATTTATTATTACTCAATTAACATACGCGTTCTTCTATACTCTCTCTTTAATTCTGCATTTGAAGCTTTATAATTTCTTTTAAGCTTTGTGAGTATTTCGAGTTGTGTATCCTATTTATACTTTTTAGCAATTCACAATCACTTCCTTTTCTCTGTCTCTCAATTTGCAGGGTATTTCGTAGTCGACTGTGTGTACATACGCTTTCTATAATTATGAAATTTTTCGTTGTTCTCTTTTGTGTCTGTTGGTGGTCCTGTGTTGAATTCCATGGTATATGCAATAACAAATATTAGTACAACGTGCGATAGTGATTTATATGAGTTGCACGTGTTGCACACAACATCTTATCATTAGATCTTATCAGCCTATTATAATATTTGTTTTGTGCGGCTTGGACTTGGCGAGGTGCGCCCAAAGCTTTGTAAATATACATATATATGTATATGGATTCGTTATAGTATGTACACATGAATGTACATATATACGTATGTATGTATGTATGTATATACTTCTTTATTATTGTAGAGTTCTTTTTGATCTATTTGATCCCCAAGGCAATCCACTTAAATCATAAATTAACGCCCAGCTCACTTTATGCCTTTGCTCTATAATCTTCTTAACATGTTTCCCCCAATTAAAACTAAAAATACTCCCAAAGGTCTAGAAATGAAAAACTAAAACTAATACACACAGACGGCAACACGAGTCAGTGCCCCAGATAGGCACCCACACACGTTGCCCTCCCCTCAATTGACAGCTCAATTTTGAGGCCTCACACCAGCGCGGCGACCAGAGCGGGAAGACAACTTTATTTTGAGAGCGGGTGGGGGGAAACTGGAAGTCGAAATGTGTTTTTCACTCAGCTTCATTAGGCCGGCTGCGAGTCGATCCCTGCCGCTGTCCCTGTCTCTGTCTCTCTGGCCGCACATAAAACTGTTATTGTCTTCATCATCGTGCCCCAGCAACGGGCACAATAACAACAACAACAACAACAGGGACAGCAGCAGCAGAGACGAACGAACGTAAGACGTAAAAAAAATCAAAAGAATTATGAAGACATTAACTTGACCACACAACAAGCGGACGGGCCGGCCGGTCGCTCGCTCAGTCGACCAAGAGCAGCAGATAAAAGTAACAGCAGCAACAACAACAGCAACAGTAACAACAGCAACGAAAAAAGGTACCAAAAGCAACTGAAGACGACGCGCAGTGACATTGGGCAACAAGCGAGACAGCAATATCAAGTGAAACAGAAAGACAAAACAGACAGAAAACAACAACACAACGAAAACGGAGCGAGATTCAGAGATCGAGACAGAGGCAAGAGTGGCCAAAGAGCGAAGCGAATACCGGAAAGAAACATTCAAGCAATAATCACGGAATTCACTGAAAAAGCAGTTAACGGACAGCATGGACAAACAACGGACATGCACACACACACATACACACTGACACACTCACACTCGTAGGGCTCAGGCCCATCGCCCTCGCCCTTGCTGTCTTAATTTCGGACTCGGGCTTCAGCCTCGGTGCGTGTGTACCTGTAACTCAATGAGAATGAGCGACGTGGCCGCCTTGGCTACCTGACTGACCGACTGTAAGAGTGTGTGTGCGTGCGTGCGTGTGTGTTCGTCGGTATCTCTGGGCCTTTTCGTATGAAAATAATAAAGAAATTAAATTGCTTAAAAGCAAACCAAAGCAAAGCAACAAGCAGCTATGCTTTTTTTTTTTTCGTGTGTGTTGCCCAGGCAGGTGAAGTTAAGTTTAAAGCTATTGCGCTGCATTTTTATGACAGCCGCCAGTTGAGTTTTATTTGTGCTGTTGCCCGCCTACGCTACAAAGATGAAAAATCTGTGGCTATAACTCAAAAGCTAAAGTTAAAAAAAAAAAAAAACTAAACAAAGGAGCAGCATAGCAACAAAGTGAAGTCTTAAGCTGAGCTGCTTTTGCTCGCTCTCTCAATCTTCCACTCTCATTGAGTGGTTACTCTTTATGCGATGCCTGCTGCATGGCTGTTAGCTAACGGTAAGTAAGGTCTGTCTTGCTCTCTCACGCGTCTGCCAGCTGCTCCAATGACCTTCAAACTTTGTGTTTCTTTTGTTTGTTGAATTTTAACCGATTTCACTGAATGAAGAGCGACGCAGTGCCCAAAAATACACACACACTCACACATACATACGTGCATATGTATGTAAATAAATGCTTGAACGCTTGCCAGTCACGTTTAAGGGGCGCCATAAATTGCCGGCAAACGACAATTTGCATGCATCGTCATCGTCCCATTTACTTTATTTTAATTGCTTGCCTAGCCGCGAAACTTGACTCGTTTTAAGCGGCGTGGGCAACTAAATGTGAGCAGTGTGTGTGGTCCAATAACACTCATACACACACACACAGCAAATACAAATTTGGTGTATATGTGTGTATGAGTGCAAGCATAGCACGATTAAGACATATGCGGGCTGTTGCGTTTAATAACTGTGCTTGAATGCACAGTGGTGCGAGTTAGCTCAAATATACTGATTATGGTATATTTGATAATGGTGGTTATGCTATATACTCTATATATAATAATATCACTACGAAATTAAACTGCATAATTTTGGTGTGGTTTTCTAACAATATGCATATTTTATTCAGGATTTAATAAAATTTTATTTTATTTTTTTTTAAATACATAGTAGTATCATTATTTTAAAATTCTGGTTTATTTTTTATTTTATTTTTTGTTTTTTATTTTTAAATTTTATTTCATTTTTACTTTTGTCTGAGCACTAAAAATTTCATTTAAAGTAAAGATAAAATTGGGCAAGCGTTATGCATTTCAATTTTGTATTCAGGAACACCCTTGGGCGCTACATAACTTTAATGAGAGCTACACGTTTTATGGCACACTTTTACGTGCGAAACATTTGAGTTTTTCAGTCAAACGTCAAATCTATTTACAGATCTTTGCGAAATGAACATGCATTAGTATATGTACTGCAAAATATGAATATTTTGTAGGGAGAATGAGTTTAATAATTCAGAAGATATTTTCGAGAGTGGCGACAACAACAACCAAATTTAAAAAGAAAAAAAAGATCTATTGAGATTCTAATTTAAGATCATTCAAAAGGCGTGGCCATTATGCAGTAAGATGCAGATGAGCAACAACGCCACATAAATATGAAGCTTATATCTCAGCTGGTATTTTTGATACATTTATAGTTCATAAATTAGTGGATAACAAATTTCTCTATCAAATATTTGGAGTATTCGAATAAATGTGAAAGCCGTAAACCAGGCTTAAATGTCGACATGGGTGTAAATTTATGTGAATATGATAATGAATTATGAGTTCCCACATGATTCAACAGTATATTTAAATAAGAGTATAGATTTCCTAAAACATCAAGATTTAATGGTTTTGTTAAAGTAAGGCGAGAGTCAAATACTCTAGCAAAGAGGAGATTGATGTAGTTAAATTTCTAATATTTATGGAAGTAATTTTAGTTTAGACAAATGAAAGATTGATAAGATATATGAAAGTTCCTTTACAGTCTCATGTCGAAAACTTTACAACTCCGAAAAATACAAGTATCCTTGTCAGATATGACTAATCCCATACCTATATATGTCCCATACCCTGCATTACAAATTTCATGACTAATTGGAGCTACTCTCAATGGCAAAGGGTATTCAACAAAAAATTTGTATGTTGACGTTTCCATTAGTCAAGTGGAACAAAACCGTCGCTGATTCGAGCGCCCAAAGTTGGCATATCTATATCTATATCTATAATTATGAGCATCTATATGCGATATTCGTCATATGATAATTAGCATTCACTGGGTGGTCCGGCACGTTGCTGCTTATTGTATTTCGTTTTATGCTAAAAAAAAAAAAAAAAAAAAAAATACATAAATGTGAATACAAATATTTTGGATTCGTTTTTTATTGTGGCACAACTATAACTGAGCTCCACTTATAGGTAACAGTTGGTCTTCAGGTCTCTCCCGATTTGGAAAGCTTTTCTTATAGATAGACAGACAGTCAGACAGGTAGGTAGGTGTGGATGTGTGTTTGTATTAGTTGAGTCGACTATTTATAATGCTTCGGTGTAATTAAGTAGTCAAAGCCCGTGAGGCATTTGTCTGGGTCTTTTGTAAATTATGCGTATGCCAGTCTGGCCACGAACCTTTTTGATTGATTAGAGTGTTATGGAGTTGGCTAAGAAACGTTTTTTTTCTTCTATTGTTTAGATACATATGTATATTTCTTTATTTTATTTTATTATTTATTTATTTTATTTAATATTTTTTATTTTTGTCGTATAAATAAAGTATTTTTTAATATTTGTAATTATTTATATTTTTTCAAATTTACTTTATATATTAACATTAAACATTTTTTATTTGTACATATATTTTTATACCCTGAACCCATTGAAAATGGGAAATCAGGGTATAATGGTTTTGTTGAAATGTATGTAACAGGCAGAAGGAGGCGTGGCAGACCCCACAAAGTATATATATTCTTGATCAGGGTGACGAGCTGAGTTGATTTGGCCCTGTCCGTCTGTCTGTCTGTCCGTCTGTCCGTCTGTCCGTATGTTTGAACGCGTCGATTTCCGAAGATATAAGAGCTAGAGACTTCAAATTTTTTGTAAAATGTTCGTAATTACAGCGCGGATATCGAGTTTATCATTAAAATTCGATAACTCATCCCGATCTTTTTTTTATCGATGAAAAACCTTATCGAAAACCAGTTATAAAATTATATCTTCTACACCTTTATTGCTAGAGTCTCCAAATTTTTTATATATGCTTATATGCAATTTATACAATTTCGGTTTTTGGTAAAATTTACCCCCCACCTCTAAATTCACCCCCTCACCCTCACTTTTGTAAAACGCGTATTTCAAATACTAGAGACTTGTGCTTTGGCAATTACATGCATATTTATATTATAATCATAATCTGAAAGTTTCATGAAGATCGTACGTCCACAAAAAAAGTTATTAAACAATTAAGTTCTCATAGTAAGCGCACACTGCAGCCCATGCGTGTTTATGCGTGGGTCCTTATGTGTGTATGTGTTTGTGTATGTGTGTGTGTGTTTCTTGTGTAAGCTGAAAGACGCGAAAAATTATTGAAATAGCTAGCACTCCAAGGGTTCAGGGGATCTCGTAGTCGAGCAGTCTCGACTAGAGCTTTCTTACTTGTTTATTTATATGTACATAAATAATTATTATTTTTACTTTTTATTTTGTTAGTAAATTTATATTTATTTGTTTTTTCTTTTTGTTTTTATTTTTATTTTTTTTATTATTATTATTAATATTTTTATATATTTTTTTTTTGTAGTAAATTTATAGTTATTTTTGATTATTATTATTATTATTTTTTTTTTTTCATTTTTTCATTTTTTCATTTTTTGTTAGTAAATTTATATTTATTTAATTTCTATTCTTTTCGAAGTTCTTAAAAGAGACGCTTCAAAGTCTATTTACGATTTAATTTTAAATGGCATTTGTATTGCACCTGTCCCACTCTCGCTCGCCCTCCCTCTATGTTTGTCTCTCCCTCTCCACACGCATTCGACACGTCACAGCGGCTGAGTGCATTTCAAACTGTGCGCTGGCATTGCCAGTGGGATTAGCCCAAGCGCTGTGGATTAATACAGCAAAATGTGTGCGCATTTCTAATGAAGCTGTTCCCAGTTGGCCAGGCCTTACAAAGAAAATGCAGCACAAACAATTTTCCGCTTTAGTCAAAGTAAAAAGGAACAACAGCAACAACAACAGCAAGGCTGAGCGCAGAGGCCATAAATCAATTTGTGACATTTCCTCACGACGCCGACGCTGGCAGCGACAGCGACAGCAGCTGCGGGTGTCTCTTGTAGCTGAGCACACAGGCAAACGGCAGGCAGCCAGCCAGCAGTAGTCGTCGTAGACGACGAGCAGAAGAAGCAGAAGAAGAAGAAGCAGAACATGAAGAAGGAGTAGAAAAAACAGCATGCAAGATTGATGATATGTCACATGCGCAGGCAACAACATTTGGCGAGGCTTGTGAGTGAGAGCGAGCGAGATAGCGCGAATAAAAGGAGGAGCAGCAGCAGTGTGGAGGAGTGACAAGCGTTAACAGCAGCCGCTGTGATGGCTCAATTGCGCACGGTTTGAGCAGCACTGCGCGCGCACAGTGAATGCCAAAATCTAGATTACAATTTATTTTTAGTGCCGCGACCTGCGGCATTGCAACATTGTTGTTGTTGCTGCTGTTGTTGCTCTTGCAGCCAGCAGCGTTGTTTCTCAGAATTTGGTGCGTCTTTTTGTTTAGGCTTTGCGCCTAACCAGGGAAAAACATTCTTTTACACACACAAACACACATACACAGGCACACGCACAAATTATGGAAAAAATTCCACGAACATTGCAAACGCAGTCGCCCCATGCGGCGCAGCTTGAAAGAGACGCCGCCGACGCCGACGTCGCCGCCAATGACTTCATTAACATTAGCCGCCAGCGTGTTGCAAGTTTTGCGGAAATAGTTTGGCGACAGCGACGGCATAGCTAAACAGCAGGAAGTGTGACACTCTCTCTCCCACTCGCACTCTCTCCACTCGCTCTCTTCCGCTCCCTCTTTCCCTGGTACCCTTTGGCACACCCTTTGGCTGCACCCGCGAAATGCCACGCATAACTAAAGACGGCGCAGCCAGAGCTAACCTTTTGGCATGGCTTATTTATGTTTGACTCCCGCGCCGCTGCTGCTGCTGTGGCCGCTTTGTTAACGGTAGTCATAAAGCGGCTGCTCAGCAATAATAAAGACGTCTTCCTTGTAGGCAATGCCACTTAAGCCAGGCAACAACAATGCAACACGAAAACGAAGCAAACTTGATTTAAAGCTAGCGCTGGGCCGTTTTACTGGCGGAAAATCTGTGAAAAGCGATAAAAGCAAAAGGAGTCTGCCACACAGAATTACAAAAAAAAAAGGAAAACAGAGAAGAGAAGTGCCCAATCTCCTCGATTGAGACGTTTCAGGCAGCAGCGCTCGGAATGTCGGCGCGCTGTGTACCTGTGTCGGTGTTTCTATCCGTGTGCCTGTGTCTGTGTGCCTGGGTGCGGCTGCTGCTGCACAGTGAGACACGACTAGAAGCCACGATCATGTTGTAGAACCTTCGGGTGAAAACCTTGGGCTCGCTTGCCAGCAACTGTTGGCATGGGCTCAAAACAATGCGCTTGAACCGGAGGCAGTTCTTGACGTTTTCGAAACCTTTAAAAATATAATACTGAGGCTGAGGAAGGCAAATTCGTCAATTAGTTAGACTCTTAGTTTTGCTAAGTTATATTACAGAGTAATTAATAATTTTCTTAAATATTAAAAAAAAAGCAAAAACAACAGATATTATTAAAGAATAAAATATTTTAAAAAAATATATATTGTATATATATATTTAAAAAAATATATATTGTATATATATATTTTAAAAAAATATATATTGTATATATATTTTTTTTTAATATTTAAAAGTTAAATTCAATTCTTAAGAATTTAGAATTTAGCTTTTAAACAATTAAAAAAATTATTTTTTAATATATTTCATTCATAAATAATTTATTTTGTTTTTTATTTTTATTATTTTTTTAAAGACCTTTTTATTTATTATGCATTTTAATATATTTAATATTATTTTTTTTTAATTATTTATTTATTTATTTATTTATTTTTTTATTTTATTTTATTTTTATTTTTTTTTTTATAATATTGTGGCTTCTCTCTTTAAACTAATATTAAGAATTTCTTGAGCCCTTTTTAACTACAAATTTTTCTATTAAAAAAAACTTATAATGTATAGAACTTTTAATATTTTAATTATACATCTACTCCTCTTTTATTAGTCCATGTTGCTCTCATTAATTACCAAAAAAAAAAAGGTCGATCTCTTCATTTATTAGATTTACCCCCACTCAATTCTTACATTTTATCGATACATCAAAGTCAAAGTCAAAATCAAAGTCGATTAGCGAGTGCGACCCACTGTGCAATGACTGGTCGGTTAAAGGTTCGATTGAGATGTTAGCGTGCTGCTCATTATTTGGGTCTCGATTTCCGTGCAGCCAAAGCAGCAGAGACGAGAAAGCGCGCGAGAGAGAAGATAGAGAGGGAGAGATCAATTGCCAAACAGACGATTACACTGTTTAACAAAAGTAAAGTTTCTCAAGTGTAGTTGAAGTTGAGATGAAAAGTCAAAGTTTAAAGATCAAATGAAAGTTTTTTTTAGTGTTAATAAAATTTTTTGTTTATGCAACTTTTATCTCTGTTAACTTAACATTTTATTATAAAATAGAGAAAAGCGTTTGGAAATTCTGCAAATTTTTGTAAAGCTTTATTTATAACTACACATAAAGTTTTTCTATAAACTGCAATTTCTATTTATTCAAAATTATTTTTATAAAATAGAGCAATATTTCATTACACTAAATCTATGGGAAAACTCTTTTAAGAACTATAAAACCGAAATTACTAGAGTTTTCCCGTAGATTGAAAGTAATAAAATTTCAATCTATTTCAAATTGCTGTTGCACAGTGTCGTCGACGTCGACGTCGACGTCAGCTGCAGCGTCGGCGTCTTGTGTTGTTTTGTAGGCTGGGCTGGGTCCATTTGGGCGCTGCTGCTGCTGCTGCTGGCATGGGCATGGTCATGGGCCTGGGCATGAGCATGGGTATGGAATGGGCTGGGTTGATGATGATGATGGCTTCATTGCGCCGCTGTGGTCGTCGCAGATGCTACAAAAACATATAAATTATATGGTTGCGGTCGGGCCACACGCTGTTTCGTTATAATTTTAATGCGTTATTTATGGCATAAAACACAAAAAAAAAAAAAAAAAAACAAAAAATATCAGAAAAAAAATCCTCCAAAATAAATAAGGCACAAAAGCAGAAAAAGAAGAAGAAGAAAGAAAAATAAAAAACTATCCAAAATAACAGCACACTCATCTACTCTCGTTCCATCTCTCTCTCTCTCTTTCTGTTTCACAGGGCAAGGCGCGTGGCAACCGCACGGCGATCTATCTGCGTTCAGTATTCCAATCCCACCTCGAAACGCTCGGCAGCTCAGTGCAGAAGCATGCGGGCAAGGTGCTCTTTGTGGCCATCCTGGTGCTGAGCACATTCTGTGTGGGCCTCAAGAGCGCCCAGATACACACGAAGGTGCACCAGCTGTGGATACAGGAGGGCGGCCGACTGGAATCGGAGCTGGCCTACACACAGAAGACGATCGGCGAGGACGAATCGTCAACGCATCAGCTAATCATCCAGACGGCCCACGATCCGAATGCGTCGGTCCTGCATCCGCAGGCGCTGCTCTCCCATCTCGAGGTGCTGGTCAAGGCGACGGCCGTCAAGGTGCAAATCAACGATACGGAATGGGGCCTGCGCGACATATGCAACTCACCGACAACGCCCAGCTTCGAGGGGCACTACTATATGGAGCACATACTGAGGCATCTGATACCATGCTCCATCATAACGCCGCTCGATTGCTTCTGGGAGGGCAGCCAGCTGCTGGGACCCGAAGCACCGCTCTTTATACCGTAAGTAGCGCAGTTCATTGGCCATTTGCTAATCCCACCTGATGATTCCTTTGACTGCGTAGCCTAATCTTATTTGGTTTCCCAAGCGAGTCGGTAGACAACTAATATTACTTAACCCCAATAGGTATTTCCCTTAACGTGAATTCTTGAACCCTGCTTGAGCTTAACCCTAATAGGTCTCTTCCTTAACGTGATTTCCTGAACCCTACTTGAGCTTAACCCTAATAGGTCTTTCCCTTAACGTGAATTCTTGAACCCTGCTTGAGCTTAACCCTAATAGGTCTCTTCCTTAACGTGATTTCCTGAACCCTACTTGAGCTTAACCCTAATAGGTCTTTCCTTTAACGTGAATTCTTGAACCCTGCTTGAGCTTATCCCCAATAGGTCTTTCTTATAACGTGAATTCTTGCACCCTACTTGAGCTTGTACTTTACTTCAATTGCTTTAACCCTATTGATTCTTCAGGGAAGATCAATTTACCTTAAGCTAATCTCTTTACTTCCGTTAACCTCTTCGATTGTTTACCCATAATCATATTTGCCTCAATAGCCACTTATGCTTGTATTTCTTCACCCTAATTGATCTCTGTCTTATTTTGCTTAATTTAATCCAAGTTGATCCTTCGTTTAACCCCAACTGATCGCTGATCTCTCCTCAATTGCCTTAGCCTAATGGCTACTTGGGGATTTTAGGTTCAACCCCATCAGAAAATTCCACTTCCTTCAATTTCCATCTTCCATAAACTAATCATCTCTCTGTCTCTCTCTCTCTCTCTTTCTTCCAGTGTACTCAATCAGCGACTCATGTGGAGCACACTGAATCCGTCGGCTCTGATGCAGTTCATAAAGCAGGAAATCTCCGATCAGAAGGTCAGCTTTGACTTCGAAACCGTCGAGCAGTACATGAAGCGAGCGGCCATTGGCACTGGGTACATGGAGAAGCCCTGCCTGAATCCCTTGCATCCGCAGTGCCCGGACACGGCGCCCAACAAGAACAGCCAGCAGCCACCGGACGTGGGCGCGATACTCTCTGGGGGCTGCTACGGGTTTGCGCCCAAGCACATGCACTGGCCGGAGCAGCTGATTGTGGGCGGGGCGCAGCGGAATCGCAGCGGCCATTTGAAGACGGCCAAGGCGCTGCAGACGGTGGTGCAGCTGATGACGGAGAAGGAGATGTACGACCAGTGGCAGGGACACTACAAGGTGCACACCCTCGGCTGGACGCAGCAGAAGGCCGCCGAGGTGCTCAATGCCTGGCAGCGGAACTTCTCCCGCGAGGTGGAGCAACTGCTGCGCAAGCAGTCCCGCATCGCGGCCAACTATGACATCTATGTCTTCAGCTCGGCCACCCTGGACGACATCCTGGCCAAGTTCTCGCATCCCAGCGCCGTCAGCATTGTGATTGGCGTGGCGGCCACTGTCCTCTATGCGTTCTGTACGCTGCTCCGCTGGCGTGATCCGGTGCGCGGCCAGAGCAGTGTGGGCGTGGCCGGCGTACTGCTGATGTGCTTCAGCACGGCAGCCGGGCTGGGGCTGTGCGCCCTGCTCGGCATCGTGTTCAATGCGGCGAGCACCCAGGTGGTGCCGTTCCTGGCCCTGGGCCTGGGCGTCGATCACATCTTCATGCTGACGGCCGCCTATGCGGAGAGCAATCGCAAGGAGCAAACCAAACTGATACTGAAGAAGGTCGGACCGAGCATCCTGTTCAGCGCTTGCAGCACGGCGGGCTCCTTCTTTGCGGCCGTGTTCATTCCGGTGCCCGCCCTGAAGGTCTTCTGCCTGCAGTCGGCCATCGTGATGTGCTTCAATCTGGCCGCAGCTCTGCTCGTCTTTCCGGCCATGATATCGTTGGATTTGCGCCGTCGCACCGCCGGACGTGCGGACATCTTTTGCTGTTGCTTTCCCGTCTGGAAGGAGCCGCCCAAGTCCTCCCCAGCGCTGGCCATGAACAACAACAACAGCATGCGCGGCGGACGTCATCCCAAGAACTGCAACAACAACCGAACGGGCCAGCAGCAACAGCAACAGCAGCAGCAGCTGCAACAGCAACAGCAGCAGCTTGCCCAGAATCCGCTGCTGGAGTCGCGTGCTCCATTGGCTGGCGGCCTAGCCAGCTCGTTGCCCAGCTTCTCGCTGGCCAGCTTTGCCTATAAGTATTATACGCCCTTCCTCATGCGCAGCTGGGTGAAGTTCCTCGCCGTGATGGGCTTCCTCTGCGCGGTGATCTTCAGCCTGTACGAGGCGACCGCGCTGCAGGATGGCCTGGACATCATTGACCTGGTGCCCAAGCACAGCAACGAGCACAAGTTTCTCGATGCCCAGACGCGTCTGTTTGGCTTCTATAGCATGTACGCCGTCACCCAGGGCAACTTTGAGTATCCGACGCAGCAGAAGCTGCTCTGCGATTACCACGAGGCGTTCGTCCGGGTGCCGCACGTCATCAAGAACGACAATGGGGGACTGCCGGACTTTTGGCTGTTGCTGTTCCGCGACTGGTTGAAGAATCTGCAACGCATCTTCGACGAGGAGCTGCGCGACGGCCGACTCAACAAGGAGAAGTGGTATCCGAATGCCAGCAGCGATGCGATCCTCGCCTACAAGCTGATGGTGCAGACGGGCTATGTGGACAATCCGGTGGACAAGAGTCTGGTGGAGACGAATCGACTCGTCGACAGGGATGGCATCATCAATCCCAAGGCCTTCTACAACTATCTCTCAGCGTGGGCCACCAACGATGTCTTTGGCTACGGCGCCTCACAGGTGAGTCCAAAAAAAAAGAAAGCGGAAGAACAGAAGAGAACAGTTTGTAATCCTTCAATCTCTTGCAGGCCAAGCTGTATCCGGAACCGCGCCAGTATTATCATGCACCCAACGAATACGATGTTAAGATACCCAAAAGTTTGCCCCTGGTCTACGCCCAGATGCCCTTCTATTTGCATGGCCTCACCGACACCTCGGAGATCAAGACACTGATTGGACACATACGCGATCTGAGCGTTAAGTTTGAAGGCTATGGATTACCCAACTATCCGTCTGGTAGGCAGCACGACTGGGAGATTTATAGATGAATGAATGTTAATTCGAAATGTCTCTCTGTTCTCCTTTTAGGCATTCCCTTCATCTTCTGGGAACAGTACATGACGTTGCGCTCCTCGCTGGCCCTGATCCTCGCCTGCGCTCTGCTGGCCGCCTTGGTGCTGGTCTCGCTGCTGCTGCTCTCCGTTTCGGCTGCCATTCTGGTCATTGTCACGGTGCTGGCCTCGCTGGCCCAAATCTTTGGCGCCATGACCCTGCTGGGCATCAAACTGTCGGCCATACCCGCTGTGATAGTCATATTGGGCGTGGGCATGATCCTCTGCTTCAATGTGCACATCTCTCTGGTAAGTGTCCCTGGCTTACCCAAGAATTCTGTTTAGATTTATTGATTGCAATTCTCTCTCTCTCTCTCTCTCTCTGTATTTGCAGGGCTTCATGACCTCGGTGGGCAATCGTCAGCGTCGCGTGCATCTGGCCATGCAGCTGTCGCTGGGTCCCCTCGTCCATGGCATTCTCACCTCCGGCATGGCGGTCTTCATGCTCTCCACGTCCCCGTTTGAGTTCGTCATCCGGCACTTCTGCTGGCTGCTGCTCGTCGTGCTCTGTGTGGGCGCCTGCAACAGCCTGATTGTGTTTCCCATACTGTTGAGCATGCTGGGCCCGGAGGCGGAACTGGTGCCGCTGGAGCATCCGGATCGCATATCGACCCCATCGCCAGTGCCGATGCGCAGCAGCAAGCGCTCCAACAAATCGTTCATTGTGAATGGCTCACGCGGCTCGTCGCGCTCCAATAACTGCCACAAGGCGCACCACTATCACAAGGATGTCAACATCAATGATCCCTCGCTGACCACCATTACCGAGGAGCCGCAATCGTGGAAGTCCAGCAATTCATCCATACAAATGCACAACGATTGGAGTGCACCGTCCACGCCCACGCCCACGCACAACCGCAACCACAATCACAACCACAATCACAATCATCTGAACAATCATTATATGAACAACATGAACAACTATCAGCAACGCGAACCACCGCATGGCTCCAGCTCCAGCTCTGGCCAAGGCAATGGCAACGGCAACGGCTCCAATTATAGCTGTAATGCTGGGCCACCGCCGCAGCCGCCAACGTATCACAAGGTATCGCAGCCCATGCTGGGCGGCTATGCGCCGCCGGAGCTGCAGAGCATTGTGGTGCAGCCGGAGGTGACCGTCGAGACGACGCATTCGGACAGCAACACCACCAAGGTGACGGCCACGGCGAACATCAAAGTGGAGCTGGTGACGCCCGGGCGAGCGGTGCGCAGCTACAACTTTACGAGTTAGCCCTGGCACTAGTTCCTGTAGCCATTAACGTCTATCTGTAAACTGTAAACTGTAAACTGTTAACCGTGAACTGTAAACTGTAAACTGTTAACTGTTAACTGTAATCTGTATATGTGTATGCATGTTAGTTAATTTCCATATGGAAAATATATATGTTAGATATATGCATATGACTATAGATCATATGATTATATATATATATTTGTGTAGTATATATAGCAGCTGCTACGCCTCAAGCCCGCATGCCTAGCAGCTTTGTATGTATGTATTTTAGCACCTAAGGCATTCTTATACATAGAGTTATTTATTGTAACACACACACACACACAACGACACACATCGACAGAGCTATGTACTTATATCTGAGGCACTTCCATGGCCAAGAGATTGAAATATCGTAAACCAACCCACACACACTAGTAACTTATAGCATTTAATTTAGTTTAAATATGTACATAAAACACAAGGACTTGAACCAAAATAGTATCGCTTAAAAAAACAAAAACAAAAAACAACAAAAACAAAAAAACAAACACGATGAATTTAAGTAAGAGAAACTGAAAACGAACCGGAGATGTTTACTCAGCAAAAATAAAAAAGTATAATACCAATTATATATATGAGAAGAATCCCTTCCGTAGGTACTTACCAAAATTAATAAATACATATAGTTATATGTTAATGAACTGTCTCGACATGGACTGTATTTCTGGCATCCAAATCAAATAACTCACACACTCATTATGCAGTTCTTGAAAAGTGAAAGCATTTAAATAAATTCAAAACAATTTGTAAAGCGAAATATTAAGCGTTGTTTTCATTAATAATCATATAAATATTAATATGTGCTGTGGTACATTTTCAGAGTATAAATCAAATTTAATAGCTGAGCTCGCTTTGATTACTATCCTGTACATCTCAGAAAGCAGGGATACTGGAAAGATATAACGTCAAATTCTTTGCTCTCTTTCTTTTTTTCTCTCGTCTATACTCTCTGATTTCTCTTGACTTTCTTCATTCTCGCCTCTCTATCTCCCATCTTTCTCCTCTTTATAGTCTTCTCTTTCCTATTATGTTTTTGTCCTCTTTTCTTCTTTATTTCTCCTCTTCTCTTTCTTTTGCGCTCTCTTCTCGTCGTTGGCATCTACTTTCTCTCCTTTTCTTCCCTCTCCTCTCGTCAATATTCTATCTTCGTTGTTCTATCTATAGTCGCTTTATTTACTTTATTTCTCCTCTCCTCTCGTTTCCTTGTTTCCTTTCCCGCTCTCCTCCCTGATATCATCTTTTGCTCGAACTTTCTTCCCTGTCTTCTCTTCACTATTCTCTTCTCATTCTTCTCCCTTTTTGCTCACCGCTTCCCTTACGTTTACTTTCTTTCTTTATTCTCTATCCTCTCTTTTCTTTTCGCTCTCTCTCTCTCTCTCGTCTCGTCTCTCTTCTCTTCTCAATCTCTCCATCTCACTCCCTTAGCTATATACTTCAGAATGTAATCCAACCCTTTATTCGATCTCTAACACTAATTATTTGGAATATACGTAAGATGCCTGGACCAGACAGAAGATAACTGTGAATCAAGATGGCAATGCTGAGAGACGATTTCAAGTACTTTAGGTCAAATGTATGTGTATGCATATCTCAATCAATCAACCTGTCCATCAGTCAGTCAGTCACTCAGTCATGCCTGCCACACAGATTAGCTGCCACAGCTTGTTGCACGTCTCGTACAACTATCGCTGCTCGATGTCCAGGAAGCTGGAGGACTGCCATGAGATAATCAACTTCTTCAACTACTTCGAGCTGATGTATTGCTACCTGCGCATTGACGACAAGCTGATGGAGTCCTTTGCGTTCTTCCTGCTGCTGCTTGCCTCGGTGGCATATTTGCTGCTCATGTCGATTGTCGTCGATCACTTGTGAGTGCCTGGAGGGGCATGCCTATCCATAGAGAGTGATCTATGCCCCCCTACCTCTAGCTTTACGCCCACTGTGAAGATCTTGGCCCTGAACCTGCGCCTCAATGAGTATTTCGCTGGCGTCACTCTGCTGGCCTTTGCCAATTCCTCGCCCGATTTCGTCGCCAATCTGATGCCCATCCGGAAGCATGGCGCCCTCTTCACCTGCGTCATTGGCAACAGTCTGGCCGTGCTGCTCGTCTGCGGCGGCATGATCTGCTTCCTGCGACCCTTCAAGATCGACGGACACAGCACCGTCCAGAACTTACTCTTCCTCGTCCTGGCCATCGATCTGCTCCACTTCTTAATAGTCAGTGAGAAAAAAATGAGCAGGACTGAGTGTTCCAGTAAGTGCTCTATTTATCCATATATCATCAATACCATATACCATCATTTATCAATCTATATTCTTCTTGCGCATTGCAGTCCTCTTATGCTTCTATGTCATCTTCCTGATTGTCAATATAGCTGATCTTCTACTCATCAAATATACCATCAAAAGTAAGTTGATTGGGCTTGAACTTAACCCTTAACGGTCTTTAAGCTAGATATAACTAAAAGATATATGTCTACCTATACATATTTCCATGTCCCCATATGTCTATATTGCACGTAGACAGATATATCTTCATTTATATTATGCTATACACATATATGTAGTTAGACATGATAGATATAATCCAATTATCTAACGGTATATCATATAACGATGAGTATACGAGAATTCTGGTCCCCAGACAAACTTTTATGAGCGAACTTCTACGGTTATAGCGCCTTCCGGGTATAACGACGGTTCCTTGAGTGTCGTTATAACCGGATTCGATCATCATCACTCACCTCTAGCAATATCCCTATTTTTTGCTACCTCCTCCAATGCAGAGCTACGCTCCGAGTTGAGGGAACAACGCTATGCCGATCTGAAGCAGCGGAAGAAAATGGCGCTGCTCAAAGATTTGGAGCTGAACGATGTGATCAATTACGAGAGACGTAAGACAGATAAGCTTGGCAAGCCCCTTGAGGGCGCAGATGACGATGATTATCGAACATATCGCACGATTCTTCACTCGCCCAGCAACTCGAAGAATCGCCTGTTGTTCGGCGATCTGTGGGACTCGATCAATCCGTACAGTGTCTTCGAATGGAAGGTGGGCAACTGCTTCCGGCGCACGGTGATGATCCTGAAGATGCCCCTGCTGCTGCTCATCACGCTGTTCGTGCCAGTCGTGGACTACGACAAGTACAAGCATGGCTGGAGCAAGTTGCTCAACTGCACGCAGATTGTCACGAATCCGTTCATCATCATAACTGCGGTGCACTGTAAGTGGAGCTATTCGATCTTTGATCTATTAATCTATCCAATATTAATTCCCCTCCCCTTTTCCATAGCCAAGTTTGCTAGCGTCTACAAGTCCTGGTACATCGATTTCAATACTAAGTATTCGGTTTGGTCCTTCTGCCTGACTGTGCCCTTGGCCCTCATTGTCTTCTTCCATTCCCGCACCGATATGCCGCCACGATATCATTTTGTAAGTCTCGATATATCTATCGATCCTCGATAACTTGCTATCGCCTGCAGCTCTTCATCACGCTCAGCGCCTGCAGCTCGCTAGTGCTCATCGTAGTGTGCGTGGGCGAGATTGAGATACTCACCTCCATTGTGGGCGTGGCCTGCAATCTGAGCGAAACCTTTGTGGACATTACGATTGGCTCCTTGACCAATGCCCTCATCGATCTGATGGCCAACTTCAACCTGGCCATGCAGGGCTACGAGAAAATGGTCTTTGCCGCCATCTGTGCGGGTCCATTTTTCAGTAAGCTAACGCTATTGGGATCTATTATATACATATATAGTTATGATATTTTTATAGGTATTGTTGTTGGTTTGGGAATTCCCTTTCTCTTCAATTCGCACGTCCGCAAAAGGGGCTCGTCGGACTGGCTCTATGGGGAGTACGGCGATAACTGTTATATATTCATCATGTTGGCCATATGGACCCAGCTGTGGTGGTGCCTATCCCTGAATTTTCATTCGCGACGATCTATGGGAATATTTTCATGGATTTTGTATCTCTTGTTTTTAATCTATACGATTGCAGCTGAGTTTGATCTGGTGCACGAGTTTACAAAAGATAGATTCTTCGATCTGCAATAATATTAGAATTTCGTTTACTTATATTTGATGATGACTAATACTTATATTAAATATACATACATACTTATATTAAAGCTTTTCTCAAATATAAGAGTTTGCAAAGAGCAGCAGCAATGCTTTGTCCTGCTCTGTCGCATTAGCTGTATGGCCATTCGGCAAGTCGACGAAGACGTTCGCTCATTGAGAAACTCTCTCACTGTCTGGAAGCGAAGTCAGCACAGTGTGTAGTTGAATCCATGCTTTGTCCTGCTCTGTCATGCACTAACTTAACGAAGCCTATCGATCTCTGTAAAGCTCTCTCACTAACTGGAAGCGTAAGCCAGTAAGAAATCAAGTTAAAATTGTAATAATAAAGCTAATTGTAATATAAATATAAATGACACGTATAATATAACCAGTAGTAAATTTTTAGTCATGTTTATATTAAAATAGAATCTTACAACAGTCACGCAAGCAGAGAGCATACAACTTTATGTTGCTTGCAATGGCGCTTTCTTTGCATTTGACAGTAAAACTCTCTTTTCTGTTCTTGTACTTACGTTTCTTTCTCTTTCCTTCTACAGCTCTACGCTCGTTGCACTGTTTTATTTCCGCTTGTTTTATTACAACTAATCTCTAGTTTGGTATTTTTAAGAGCGTCTTTAATTTTCTACCTTTGCTGGACATAAAAATCAAAATGTTGTTAAAATTCTCTGTGGCTTTCACAACGTTACCCATGAAACAAATGTATAATTTATTTATTTTCGTAAAATCAAAATTCGGTCTTCCATTTTCAACGGTAAATTGCGCGCTCTTTTGGTGCTAAAAATAAATAGTGGCCTACTTTAGAGCTGGTAAAGTTGCGGTCGCTCATAATAAGGGGTTTGTGTCTCTACTATAGGTGGCCACGCTGATGGTGGTAGGCTTTGATGATTCGTTAAGTCAAAAAGCTGGTTAAGCTATTTCGCAACTGCGTGGCAACGCCAAAAACACGTGATATGCACTCTGTCATTGCAAAGTCAATAATGACGAAGGTAAGTCCAAAAAAATACAAAAGCAATAACATAACTATGGAAATATCGTATAAAATTACCGATGCTTTTTATGGTGCCTAAATATCGATATATGCCACTTCATATTATTTGATTATTTTCAGCTTAATTTTAAGTTTAGGTTTCATGTAAATTTTTAGTGTTCGGTTATTTCGGTAAAGGCGTGTATTGTGAGCTTTAAATGCTGCAGCATAATGACAATTTATATATCGATAGCGTAAGAATTTCAAAAATATATGTACACTTTGATCTATCGATATTTTAATACGATATCAACATCAACAAGAAAAAGATATAAAAAAAAAACAATTGGAAGCGCGCCGCGTGTGAGTAACAGTAAAAACCGCTGCATCTCTTAATTCGAATATTGATGATAGTACATAATATTTCTAAAATATTCAACCAGGGAATAAATCAAGTGCAACTGCATGCGCTGCAGAAGCAAGCAAAAATAAAGCAATTGAACCGCAAAAGTGAGAGAGTAACTGCAAATAGTTTCGCCTGTGTGCGTGAGTGAGTGAGTGGTCCGAATCAGACGGTGAAAATAATCGTGGCAAAAGCAAAAGCGACGGCGACATTTTATACACGTATCAGAAGCAAACTCAACGTGTTTTGAGAACGTTGTACTGAACGCGTTGTGGCTGTCGCATACATATATATATGTACAAATATCTTCATACGCATACATACAAACCATTAGAAGTTTGAGTGATCATTTACGTACATACATACAAACATATACATACTTATGAATGTAGATGCGGGCGCGAAATTAAGACGCATACTAAATATTTAAAACGCAATTGAAAGCACAACGTCGTTAACTTTAAAGATTTGTGTAAGTAAGAAATTGTTGTTCGCCTTTCGTCCGGTTGCCAACGAGTTGATTGCTTATGTGTGTGCCTGTGTGTGTATGATTTGTGTGTGTGTGTGTGTGTGAACATGCCATCAAATTGGCAAAAGCGCAGCTACAAAGAAAAAATGTGCATAAGTGTGTAATTTGGTGAAAGTTTCATTTCAAAGAACAGTCAGCCCAATGAACGTTCAGCCACTCTAATTCTGATGGAATTGCGCTTGACAGTGTGGTTAAATCTGTGTGTGTTTTGTTTGTAGTTAAAATGTTGAATTTGTTTTTTAATTGTTTACTAATTTTCCATGCTTAATATTAAATTTATTATTGGTGTTTATTACATGTGCGCGCTCAACGCTCTCTCGCTGCCTCTCTCTCTCTCTCGCTCTCGGTCATTAAATCGTATGTCAATGCAAATAACGGCATTTCAAATACAACGACGCAAATGCACTGGAAATTGTAACAATATTTAACAAATACAGCAGGTAATATATATATCAATTTAAGTGATACTCTTATAAATTATACTATTTCTTAATGTATATAATTACTAGATTGTGTAGTTAGAAACTCTTGCATGTCTATCGCTCAGCTGACGCAGGTCACAAGCACATACATACACTAACACAAATGCACAGAGATAGGCGTGCATTTGTTCTCCTCTCTCACTTACAACCGTTTGTTTTCCCTTTGCCGGCGTGGCGGCTCAAATATCACGCCACCTGATCCAATGGTCCGTGTCAAAAATACAAATGCAGTTTGTCTTATACTACGTTTCTTCAGCTTCTACTTATACCTCTCGCGTGCTTTATAAGTTGAAATTTTGAACAATTTGTAGTCGTGGTATAAACATTGCGCGCGTTGACCTAGTTTTCAATTTGCAGGAGAGCAATTGCAGTGAGCGCCACGCAATATTTGCATTATGCAATGTTGTCAATGGCAACGAGAATAAATTAAACAAACCATTTGTTTATTTGCTTTTTGATTTGTTGTGTTAAAGGTTTATTTATTTTTTTTTAATAGAGGCAATTTTGTCGACTATCTGATTATATATTTAACAATTTTATAAATAATGTACAATAATAATACTTAGTTTTATTAATGTGCTTCATCATTTCTCATTTTGGTCTCTCTCTCTCTCTTTCGGCTGTTGGGCTACTTCCCCTCTTAGCACGTGCATCAAGTGCTTTCTTGTAAAAATACGCGCACGCTCTCTTCCAGGGTCGTCATTCTCTCTCGCTCTGGCGCTCGCTCATGAGCTCCGGCTGACTCAGTCGCTCTGCTTTTACACCCACTCGACTGTGTCTGCTTGCTTTATAATATACCAACTGAAAATCATGCGAGCTCTGTGCTGTTTCTGGACTTTGAGGGTCACGAGGCGGGAGTCTGCTTGGGGGTCATCTGTTCGTGTGTATGTGTGTGAATGTGTGTCTGTGTATCTGTGTGTGTATTGCGATGTGTCATCTGTTTATGTTGTTGTCATCAACAGCAGCAGGCAAAGGCTCTGGCTGCCCAGCTGAGCCGACCGCTGATGGCCAGTGAAATTGTTGATGCAAGCTAGCGACGGCGAACTGATTTCTCGGGTGCGGCTTTATGTTATGGCCCGGAAGCAAATGCCCTTTGCAGTGTCTTATCAAACGCGGCAGCTGAGCAACAGTCACGTTTATTAATTGTGGTTTTCAATTTTTACCGTTTGTCGATTGACTATAAATGTGAGTTGTAAATGAAGTTTTCGCGATAGAATGAGAAACCCAAAGGAAAACATTTTAAATATAAATAATAAATGAAGTAAAAAAAACTAAGTTTTAAATAAAATTTCAAAAGTACCATTCATTTGAGATTTACAAGAGGAATAGTTGCATTTATTTGACAGTTTACTTTAATTTAATTTATTTATATTTTATGTTTGTTCAATATTTCTTTTTCATTATCTACCCGCATCTTTCAATATATTTTATAGCTGCTTTCAATAAGCTAATACAAACGTATTTACTTACACACGCACATGCATACATGTAACATATGCACACCTTTGCTTACACACACACACATACAAACATGTAGCATAGGCATGTATGTATGTATATATTTTTTGCCGGCCGCAGCTTTCATTCATGGCCAAACCCAATTGCTAACAGCAGCAACAGCGCAGCAGCAGTAGCAGCCGCCTGTCCATAGGGGCCAAGGAGCAGTACTCAACGTTGTAAACAATGTGCTCTTTGACCTTTTGGCCCCGCGCCTTGGCTAACGTCAGCGAGCGTATGTGCTCTCTTCGCCTTCACACCGCGCTCTTGTACAGTTGACGCCGACGTCACACGCGAGATGCATTGTATTGCTATGTTATTCGCCCTGTTCGCCCCGTTTCGCCCTGCTCGGCCTATCCGTTGCTCTCTTCGCCGCGCTTTGGATGTGCTTTGTTGCTGCGCAACATTTCCCCTGAAACTCATACGATTTTCAGCTGGTATATCCAAAGGCCAAAGAAGACTACAGAAAAGCAAAAACGTGCCACGGCATGTTGCCACACCAGCACCACCAACCCTCGACCGATTTTCCTGCACCCAGTTGTGAATATGTCTGGCGCTTTTCCTTTTCCGCTGTTGCAGTTGAGACCATGCCAGAAAGTCACGCGATGCTTGGGTTATATACTTCTTTTATATGTATATACATATATCTATATGTGTATGTGTATGTATTATAGTAATGCTGCTCGGTTTATGCCTTTGCCCTTTTTTGCAAAGGCCTAAATAATATATAAAGTGATAAAACCATTCCGTAAAGCCATTTAACTTTTTCAAAATGATTTATAAAGTAATTTAGATAATATCTGTATAATATATGAGTGAGTTTATTTTTAGGAAAAATTATCAACAGTATTGGAACTCTACACTCATATGTATGATACGAGGCTATCAACGGTATCAGAACTTTGTATGATTATTTTCCGATACTATTGAGAATTTCATATTATGTGTTGATGTTAATATTTTCATATATGTCTTTAAGATCTAATAATCTTTTAATTAATGTAACTTCATATCTCAAAATATTTACTATGTATAAATGTATAAATATTTACTATATCAATGAGATGATTGAAAGAACTTTATATCCTAAACTCTTTTAAGATATCAATTCAACTTTATCATACAATTTTCTTTGAAGTTACATCATGTTCACGTCTGTTTTTACCATCTATCAATATGTCTTTCCTGCAGCTGTCAGAACTTTTTGATGACCAAGGCCTTGAGGTCTATATAGTTGCATCATCATCAAGAGCGGATATACATACATATATCAACTATGTACATGTGTCCATAGTGCTTTGCGCCCATTCAAAGCTTTATGACGCGCCTCACTTATCATATAACTGTATTTGATAATCTTACGTTGATTGTAAGAACCAAAAACAATTCTAAAGCCCACCTTGCGCTTGTTCTTTCGACTTTGTTCAGGTTATTGTTCTCGGGGTGACCGTGTTTATGATTATATATTTGACTTAAGTAGAAAAGTGTTGCAATTACATTGAGTTTTATAGGTGTAGATAGGCAAAAGTGTTATCATGAGATGGATATGATATGCATTTAAGGTTTTATAAGTGCTGAACTTGTTGATAGGAATGAAAATTGTTTAGCGGACTAATTTTACATATAATTTATCAAAATTCATATCAATCTATTTTGCCCATGCATATTTTACATATAATTAATTAATATTGGGAATCTACCTTTAATTTTAGTTTAATGACGAAACTAAGCTATATAAAATTGAAAATTATAGTCAGATATTATATTTTGGCATATTGGTATTAAAATGAAATATTAATGTATATTTATTTATTAGACAGTAATCATTGGGTTTTAAAGACTTTCAGTATTAGAAGAAAGGCAAATCGAGTGATTATAACACTCAAGCAGACAAATTTGGCATAGGAAGTATATTTTTCTCTTAAATTCGACCCTGATGATTTCCTTGAAACTGTAGATGTAATCTATTTTAGGTCTCATTTACATTCATGTGTGGAATATATGTATGTACATACTATATACGCAGTAATTGCGATAATTATGATTACTGTTTACATATGTACATACACATAAACATATAAGTATGTAAGTTCATCTCTCTCTTTCTCTCTGTCTCTTCCTCTTCCTTTGTGGGTGGCGTTCTAAGTTTGGCATGCGGCACTAAACACGTTTGCTTCTATAGCAAGAAACACACTCACAAACACACATACACCTGCACACCTACACTGGTTGCAAACAATGTTTGCTTTAGTCACGAAGTTGAAATTTATGCGAAAAGATTTTCTAACCGGTTTTATCAACGACGGGGAGCATTGAATTGCCCGTATTATTTTGTTTCTTTCTGTGGTTGAAATATCATTAAACCGGCCTTTTGCGACGTGTGCTCAGTCGTCAGTAATCATGATCATGGTCAAAGAGTTTTTATCTTGTGGAAAATTTTCACTTTGCATCGCACGTGCTGTTCTGGGAAAGCTGTAGTGACGATGGTCACTCTAAAGATAACTACACGCATGCTTGTCTAGGTCACTCGACTGCATGTATGCATGTGTGTGAGCAGAGAGTGGACACCACATCAACGTCAACGTCAACGTCAGTGCCATACATTACTTTCCCACTCACACTTACACAAGATCGGGAACAGTTGCCTTGTGGGCGCAGGCGAAATGAGCGAGTGCAAAAGAGCGAAAATCCGTTTGTCTGGCAACTTATCTGTTTATGATAGTGTGCGTGAGCGTGAGTGCGAGTGCGAGTGCCAGTGTTTTGTATGCGCATTTGCTGCTCTGCCGCTCTCGCTGCTCTTTCGTTTCTCGCTCTTTAGTTTTTATGGTCACTTGACTGCAGTTGCCTGTAATCAAATACATTTAATAGTCTCCCACACAGTCTTCAGCTAGTTTGTTTTGCATGCTTTGTTGCTCTTTCTCTGTCTCTGCTTCTTTCTTTTATTTAATGAAATATCCAGAGCGTCATGCGAATTTGAGTTGTTGCTGTTTGTTTCATTGGAATCTTCTTACCGAGCATTTTTTCTCATTTTATGCGCGCTCAACAAGCTGCAAAACACACACAAAAGCGCCAACAAAATACAAAATAAAAGAAAAAAAAAAAAAAACTAAAAATTATTTTTATTTTGGACTTTGACACAGTCATACGATGATTTTGTTACCCCATTTGAGTAAATGAGAAATGTGTGTGCGTCCGAGGGAGAGCGTGAGATAAAGGAGATATAGAGACAATAGCAGAAGAATTATTGCTCTCTCTCTCTCTCTCGCTCACACGCTCAATCGACAAGTATGTATTTTGATCATAGGTCAGTCGAAAATAACGCCATGAGCTCTTATAATTTGCAATGCAACTACTTATACATGCATATGAATGCATGTATGTATGTACTTATGTATGTGTGTGTTTGTTTGTTTGTGTATACATGAGGGGAAGCATTGACAGGCGCCCTCTCCCGCCTTGCACACGTCAATGTCAAGGCAACTTGCGTGTCATCGATACATGTTGATGATTAACGCACATACCGTTATGCGCCAATTTGATTTGGAGCACCTTGTAGCATTGTTTATGGTCGCTCGAATGTCGAGAGTTCAAGTGGCTGTAGAGCAACGCGAGCCAATTAGTTTGTTGGCTGAACAAGGTGTAAATGAAAATTAATTCAGTTTTCAATGTCACATTTCGTAATGAGTAAATTTTATATTTAATGTTGGAGAACTTCAATTAAAAAAAATAAAATTAAAACAAAAATTTCTTTACTTAAGCGGTCTTTAAAAATGTTAATTTAATTAAACCAAAAAAATATATTTGAGCAGGTTTAAAAAAACTGTGCACTGATGTCTGCACCAAATCGGTGTGACTATTGTATATTTAATTAGTAAACAATGTATTTAAGCACACTCACCAATTAGCTGCAAGCAAAATGAGAAAAACCTATTCTTTTATCTTACAAAGGATTGCATTTCATTTGACTATCAGCAGCTCCAGTCAAATGGAGTCAATCGACGTCATTTCTTTTGCCCAGTTCATTCATTCATTCAGTGGCCGTTTCCAATGGCAACTTCATATGGCTTCGAATAGTTCACATAATCGTGGATCTAAATATTTATGTTCTACTATTACAATTACTCGATTACCTCTACCTGGGACTTTGCACCTCAATTGGACTTTGTGCTGCCGTGCCAATTACCTTGCCCGATTGCCGTTTAAAGAACTTTCCGACCCTCTCTCTATCACTAATGCTATATATTTTGCGTTGTTTTTCCGTTTTTTAGCCGATGTCAGTGAAATTGAAATTGAAATGAAAACGCCGTCAATATGCACAAATGCACTTTCAAGTTCGAGGTTGTTCATCCAGTTGTTGTTGTTGTTGTTGTTGTTTTTGTTTTTAGTTGATTTAGTCGCTGTTGTCAGTGTTGTTTTTCTCTCAGTTTCATTTCCAGTTAGTCGAGCGTGACGTTCAGCCCGTCTTTTGGCTCAATGATTTCCACAAATTGTATTTTATTTTAACTATTTTATTTATTGTTGTTGCAGTGCCATATGTGCTGAAAACTGTAAAAAAAAGTGGGAAACGCGCATCGACTAAAATACATAAAATTAATATATATGCATATATAAGTCGACAAGGAGCTGACGCTTAGTTTGACTTAAAATTCATTAAAAAACAATGTTTATATTTAAATACATTTGTAATACAGCGATAGGAAAATGTATTTTACATATATTTATATGTATACATATTTATGTAATATACATATTTATGTATACATATAAATATATGTAAAATACATTTTCCTATCGCTGTATTACAAATATACACAAGAGTAAGAAGTCGCTCGCAAACTTAAATATCAGACTTTATTTTTCATATATTTAGTTTGAAACTAGTTTATTTTATTCGACGTTTTCTTAACTTAAAATAAAATATATTTACTTCTATAGTATTACGAAATCCTACATCTCTAGAATCATCTAAAGGTTCACTTTAAAAATAGAAACAACTTAAAATTTGTAGAATAATAAAACCTTTGATTTATGTCCAGTTAATTTGAAATACTTTTAAAAATAGACAAATGGGTGGACAGACAGGCATACTATAAAGCATAGAGTCGTCATATGGAATTGTAATATAAAATGATATCATGAGCTATGAATTCAAATACCCGGCAAAGTTATTATATATACATCGATGTGAATACGTATATATATTCATGTTTACAACTGTTGCATATGCACTGTGTATAATTGCAATTGTTTTTGAATCAAAACAATTAAATAGTTTTAGTCAAGCAATTGAATGTAAATTGAAACCTGAACTTTGTAATGAAAAGCAAGAGAATTGAAATTTGTGGCATTTGATAGAGAACGTAAATGGGAATGATAAGCTAATGATCATTAATGGCGAAACGTATGAATATTAACTGACGTTAAACGACAATTAAATGCTTTCTTTAGCATAATGACAATTGACATTAGACCTGATGGTGATGATGATTATGATGTGAGAGCTTGAAGAGAAAGCATAAACAAAATTTTTAACTAGATCGAATTGACTAAATCAGTTTTTGCTCCGTTTATTCACTTGTTTCATCATTTTGGATATGGGGTCCAGGTTCGAGATAGTCGTTGTTGTTGTTGTTGTTGTTCTGGTACTCTAATAACATGTTGGACGCTAATCAAGTGATACGTGTGTCTCATTTCCTGATTGTCTTAATTCAGATTAGTGTATATACATGTGTGTGTGCGTGTGTGTGACTTTGTGTGTTTGCATTGCTGTTTAGCGAGATGATCGTGGTGGCCGTCGTCGTCGTCGTCTAAAAAAAAAAACAAGTGAGAATTTAGCAATCGGTACAATTGACTGCATAATACTTGTTCGCAGTTCAAAAAACTTGAAATTTTTGCATGAGACTATATAGTATATAGAGCTATTTCTATAGCAGGTCAACAATAATTCGCGATTGCGAAGCTTTTTTGATCGTAGCTTTGACGCAATGAGAGATAAAGAATTTTTTTTGTTTTTAGTTCTGCTACGATCTGTAGAGTAGTATATAAGTAATAGGAGACTAATCTGTAGAAAGGTATTCTATTATTTTCTCTTTTAGTTAGATATATTCTTTGATATTTTCTTCTCTCTATAAAACTGAGAGATCTAGTTTAAAATGATCTACTCTACAATACGATCTGAGCATACTTGTATAACTTTTATAAACTTACCTCCATGTGGCACCAATATGCCCTTTTGCATTATGTAAACGTGCAGCGGAAACCTTTGGTTCTTATGGTTCCACTCAGTTGCTGTCTGTTTGCAAATTTAACTTTGATCAGGGTCACGATCGTCGTCGTCGTCGTCGTCGTCGCTCATAAGTTTCGTTCAAAGTTCACAGCTCGCACTCAGCTACAATTGTGAGTGCTTATAAAATTATCTATGGAACAAGCTACTTCCCTTCTCCCTCTCCCTCTCTCTCTCGCTCAGTCACTCACTCACTCTCTCTTTCTGTTTGAATACAATTTTCATGCATTAGCATTAACAATCTGATTATTGCAATTGACTGCAATTGATTATTGTGTTTAGGCTTGTCACAAGGGATCATTTACAATTTAGGCTGTTCAAATACTTAGCTAATTAAATTGTCATTTGCAAATTAATTAATTATACTTATTTTGTAATTTTATTAATATTTGTTTAAAGCTAGTTTTTAAAGATAAATATGAAACTATGTACTTATGAAATATTTCAAAATTAAACTTTTTACACTTTGATTAGGCAAATCAATAGGATGTGATATGTAAGGAATATATAAAGACAACATATACAACAGATCTTAAAGATATATAATTATAAAATATATTAATAAAAATAATTAAAAACTCCAAAATAATTAATTATCATATTTTACATTTTTACCCAATATTATTTGTTGTTTACTTAAAAAATTGTAAATATTTATATTTTTACTGAAACCCAATTGTAAAATATTTAAGTAGAACTTTGGGTTGCACGTAAATAATCAGTTATTTCTGAAATTTATTTTATATACAGAACACGTTTTCAAAAATGTTTCTCTTGTTATGGTTATTATTGTTTTTGTTTTGTTTGTTTGTGTCTTTCTGTTTGTGTCTTTCTTTGATGTGCTCAACAGAGTTCAACGATCGCTTTTGTACACATTGCCTCAGTCAATATGAAAAATTGCGAGAAGTGCTAAGTCTGACATTCCAATCAATTTATGATATTGTGGCAAGAGCTGAAAATATGAAAATTGAAATGTATATACATACTTATATAGAGCTTTTATATAATTTACTTGCTTGCTTTTTCGTATTAAGTAGAGCATTTGGATTGACAGAGCTCTTTGGGCAGTTAGATGACAAAGAAATTCTTTGAAAATAACTCAGTGATAATAAAAAAAAAAAAAAAAGAATTTTTCGGGAATATATTTTTTCCTTGACTGCCGAACTGTTCCCATTTATTTGAATTAGGCGTGTTTTATGCTAATTAATGTTTGTGTTCTAATTTTATCGTTTCACAACTCTGAACTTTGCTCAGCTACGGAACTATTTTGGGCTGTGTTTGGTGTTTGTTTGGGGCAGTCGAATCAATTTATTACCAAATTATACAATGGCAACCATCTGTGGACTATTGACCATGCTGAAAATGGTTAATAACGCGTTCATTGTTGTCCTAGTCTTATGAGCATAAATAAAAGCTGTTGGCGTGTTTTCTGTAAAGAGAAAGAACACATTCCGTCCATTTATCGGACATCGGGCATCGGGCATGACCTATGCCAATATTCCGGCTAGACAAACTATCAACAAAATGTGAATTTTACACGCATCAAATGATTTGCCTTCTCTTTCTCTCGCTCGTTTCTTACACAATGCGTATTTCGATTGTCTAAATTTAATTTCTTTGCTGTCTATATCTATATATAAATACATATATGTATATATATGTATATAAACTCATACACTCACGCATTTTACGTTTATTTAAATGAGCATATTTGTATCTGTATCTTTTGCTATATAAATGTATCTGTATCTGTACTGTAGTCTTTCTCTCATTCTTTGCTTCTTTCTTTGCGCCTATTATCACATTTTGGCTAAAGACCAAGTCTCTGCAAGCCAAAATCGTTTCTCTGTTTGAATCATATTTAAATTTTTATTTAATGAAAGCAAAAAAGAAACAAAATAACATAAATTTTTCTTGTTGTTTATGTTAACGCATTTCTCGCTTATCTTTGGCATCAATTTTGAAATGTTTTATTACTGAATGGAATTATTTAAATTTTAAGATTTGTTTCTCGTTTGGTGAAGGATTTTTTTTACTTTAACATTTGCTTTTACAATCTACAATTTATATGTTTTATTTATCTATATCTGTTGCCTATTCATTGTCCCAACTGATTCATTACATAAATCATTACATTTCTTCTCTCTCTCTCTCTTTCTTTCTCTCTTTCTCATTTGTAGGTAAATGCAATTTCGTCGATTACAACTGCCGAACTGTGACATCATCGACTAAATGTTGCATTTGTTTGTCCCCAACTCTTTGTTTGTTCGTTATAGCTAACTACGTAGAGCATCCGCATACGCATCACGCATCCCGAGCATTGCCATCAAGAACGCAACTGTACCGCTTGGATTGGCCGCACAAGGACATATTCAATTGAGAAACTGACATCAAAAAATTTGCTCACCCAACCCGCTCATCGCTAACTGCGTTTTAGTTAGTGTGCCTGTGTGTGTGTGTGTGTCAGTTGGTGTGGGTGTGGGTGTCCGTGTCGGTGTGTGTGTGTGCGTACCTCTCTATATCGCTCCGTCTCTCAACCGCTTGGCTTGCCACAGTAAAGCTTGGCAACATGTTCATCGAAGATGATGCGCAGTAAGTACCGTTTCATTCAAACTTTATCTAATTATCTATCACTATTTATGTTATCTGTGCTTTGGGCAGGAGTTGTAAAGAAATGTCGATAAATTTATGTGAGATAGGTTTTACATTTAAGTTATGTTTCTTTGTGCTTTTTTAAATTTTAGTTTATATACCTGCACTTTAAGGGTACTTGAACTTTATTCAAGCTTGTGATAAATAATGCTTGATATATATTTTTATTATTTATATATAAATATGTCATTGGCAGTGGGTTCAGATCGTTTAAATATTTTAGATAAATTATCCTAATATCATTAATACCATGAATACCATTTGCACAAATCAATTAAAATGATTCCAATTTTTTAGCACAGATTACGTTTTTTTTTTTTTTTCAAATAATTAAATATAATTACAATATGCAATCGGAGAATTTCGATTTGAAACAGATAAAAATATGGACATAAATCGCTTATTGCAAATATAATAAAAAAATAGAAATTATAAGTATGAATGAATCAAGATAAAATTGAAACGATATATGAGAAGCTTTTTAGTTTATAGACTTAATATCATTAATCTCTAATTAATACTCCAAGTTGTGTTCACAATCAGAAGATAAAACCAATTGTCACAGAGCTATCTATCGCCTAGAATCCCATACAGCATGTTAATGAGTTTACAGATTTCATCTAATTTTGATTGAATTGTCTACTATCTAAGCTGCTATAAATGATAATTGAATATAAATGATAATTAATATACTCGACCCAAGTGAACTGGAAATGAATATGATGCAATTCTTTAATTGATTGATGCTCACGCAATGACACAGAGCAGCTATAATTACTTATATTAATCCATGCGTAAATCTGATCTGTTGCCATCCAACATATGTAGATGCGCCTCTTCTTCCTTCCTTTCTGCCTTGCAATGTCGTAATCGAGTCAAACGCTCAAGTTCAGGGACGTGACGTCGCTACGTTTTGCTTATCAAGTGGAACGAACGCTCGTTATCAACAGGTTTCTGAATATAAATACACTGATTGCGCGTACTATAAAATTGCGAGCATTCGATTAATTTTCAATTTGAGGAAATACCATCTGATACCTGATATCTTGGCAAGCTTGAATATATATCTATATTGCTGATATCTATAACTTGATTTCTATCAATTATAACTGATTTTTCATAGAATTGTGTATATTAATAATAGTTTAGGTAGCTAAAAATATACAATATAATAATAATCGTAAAAAAAATCACGCTACTGAGACTGTAAACTTAAATTATTCGCTTACCGTATTGATAACGTACTAGAACCTCAGTGCAAAGGTTGATAATTGAGTTCACATGCAGCTGCTGATTAGCATGTTATTTTCACACACACATACGAATACATGCCTAAGTCCCGTATCTACACTATATATACTATATATATATGGGCCGCTGATTGCCTACAGGTGCACTAAAGATAGTGGCTTAAACTTAAAAAAAAAAAAAAATGTTTAACTAACCTTGAGATTGTTGAGAATTCAGCTGTTAGGCAAACGAATTGGTGATCAAATAAATAAATATTTAGTATTTTATTCTTTTGGGAATATAAAGCATCATAAACTGGCAAACTTTCTAAATTTGTTATGCTATAAAAAATTTATATATAGAATTAATTAAATACAAAATTTAAATATAACAAATCATTATGCCCTGATTCCCATTCATATAATTTAATCAACAAAACAAAATGTTAATAACAAATTATATATAATTAAAAATAATTTATAATATATACTTTATAATGGCTCAATTATTATTCAATTATTTACAAATAATTTAAATTTAAATAATTATTAAAAATAATTTATAATATACATTTTATAATGACTCAATTATTATTCGATTATTTCAAATTTGCTTTTGACAAGGTTCGACTACTTCAATTCAACTTATTGCGAGTCTTAACTTAATTAAAGCTGAAATCATTTCTCTAGCAATTTTAATAATATTATGCATATAAATATCATTAAGATTGCGAAGCAAGAGAGCTGTACTCAATGTTCATACATGCTAAATCCCTTCTAGACCTACGCCAACAGCCCAGCAGTAAATTACTGTGATAAATTAAAGATTTCTACTTTTTAGCTGATTCATTTTGGTTCTATTTATAGCTTAATTTGATTAGGGAAAACCAAAAATAGCTGTAAATAGAACAACAAAAATAGCCGAAGAGCGATGTAATCTGTGGCTGCTGCAAATAAATTTAATCTGAAATTTTAGAGTAATAATTGGGGTAACATAATTTAATCATAAATCACTTTAGGCTTAAAGGTTTTTAATGGGCCTTAATCTAAAACTGGACTGACAAATGATTATGACTGAGTATTTATTGCAGCCCTAAAGAAACTAAACAGAAACTTTTACTAGGGCAAGAAACGCTTAACAATTGTGCAAGTGATTTTAGGTGAAGGAAAGTCGAAATTAGTCTAAGAGAATAGATTGAAGAAATCAATTTTTGTATTTGATAAGATATTAAAGAGACGAACAGAGAGAGATGTGGGTAGAGGCGGAGTTAGAGAGAACAATAGAGATTAGGAGAGTGTTAGAGCTTAGAGAACGGTCGAGGTATAGCAACTGATAGAGGTAGAGATAGAGGCAGGTATAGAGATAGAGTTAGAGAGAGAACTATTAACAGAGTGAGAACAGCTTGTCCAGTCAGTGGAGTTAAAAATATTGATCTTAGTCTAGTTGTACTAGTATCGACTAGGTATACTATAATATATATTTTGATAAGAGATTTTGGGAGAGAGCCATAAAGAGAGGCGCTAACGTAGAAAAGTGAGAGTGAGATTAGACTTCGGCGTATCGTCTTATTAAAGTTTTAATATAGTAATATTTTGATAATAGACTTAAGAGAGTGAAAGAAGTAGGAGCTACGATCTGATTCCACCTCTACTTAAGCCCTACAATGCTCTGCTCTAAGGGCTGTGCTGAGACGCTACGCTCACGTCAACTTTGTTAACGAGAGCTTTGCCTCTTATCAGCGTCTTATCGCTGAAGTAGCAACAACAGCAACAGCAACAGCAACAATTGAGTGAGCGATTGGCAACCCTTTTTTCAGTATTGGGGCCGGAGAGATTTGCCAACTGGAATCAGTTAGCTTTCAACTGGCGACGGCAGTAGAACTAACCAAGTGATTTACTCTAGCTAGATTCGTTATATAGGCACATATATATGTAAATAAATATACATATTTGAATCTAGCTCCACATATAGTTGTATATTTATAAATATATATAACTAATTGACATTTGGTTCTCTTTTTGCTTTGTTGTTCCCCCAGAATGGATAGCTTCTGGGTGCAGAGCGCACTGGGCGCCATCAAGGCGCTGGCGTTCGTCTATGATATAATAACGCTGCCGGTCTATTTGGTAATGCAGGCGCCATGGAAACGTCGACAGGACTCGCGGCGTGTCAAGGTAAGTCGAGTGTGAATATGAATGTGAATATGAATACGAATACGAATACTTGGACTCCAATCCAGTCCAAAGCTGACAGTCGAAAGGTTTATTTCATACAGTGGCAACAAAACCAGCTTAAGTATTTTTTTTAGTATGTGTTTTTATTACTATTTGTTTCAGCTTTAAGTTTCTCCATCGCATGCTACCTCTACCAATTAGTTTTAAGTATGACTGTATGTGTGCAACTTAGATGTAGAAGTCTTTTAGCTCTATTATTTAACAAATTGCACAGCCTCTCTCGGTGTTTCAATTAGTTTATTCGTCATGCAAAACTCATTTTAGCTTTAGCTTTTCATATTGCTTTGCTTTAGCTTTAGATCCAAATTGGTTTAGCTAATTGTAGAGTTTGTCAATATATAGTATATATATTGAATTAGTTTTAGTTTTTAGTAGCAGTAGTAGGGTTATAGTGAGTAGATTAAAATTTTTATATATAATATACATATTTATATTTAGAAAATATTGCTTATATTTATTTAAAAAATACTTTTTAATATTTTTTAAATATTTATTTAATATTTTTATTATAATATTGACAAAGAAAAAATTGAATAATAGATATTAGTTTTAGTAAGAAATTGAAAGAAATAGCTAATAATATAATAATAATATTGGGTTATTATTTTTTTAGCTTATAAACAAGGAAGCCTTTAGTTACAGAAGTATAGATTGAATCAGTTGAAGTCTGTTGTAGAATAATATTAAATATAGTCGTAGACAAAGTGCTCAATGTATTTTAATGTTTCCCAGATCTATACTTTAATATTAAAATACTGTTTATAGTTGTTGAAACTGTACAGCTTTCAACTTTTAGTCTCTTTTTATTATATTATAAAAGAATTTGAGCATTTATTCTACTAATCAACATTTGCAAAAGCTAAGATATTGTATTCTAGAATAACTTATCAATGTTGATTAGACTTTGGATGGAGTTTAACTGGTCGAAATGCGATTTCCTTACGACTATTTGACAGTTTTTATGTTGATAATGTTTGATAGATTGAGGTTACTGCTCTTGATAATGTTTAGATAGGCTTTAGTTGACTTGCTTAATAATCTTTCATATACACGTCTTTGCTATACAATCTAATATATAAGTTTTTGAAAGTCTTTAAGAATCTTTACTTGGTTAGTCATTTCATTAATTAATTCATGGCGCATGAGAACGAAATTCCTAATAATGTAACATATATTATATTATGATATATATTATATTATATTATGATTCATTGCATGCGAGTTTTCATGTGAACTAGGGACACAGTCACCTCCCCTGATAACTTCGTACGGCTAACTTTAACAGTTATCGACCTTTTGAACGCCGATAAGGCTAAATGGAAGTAAATGGATGCAGACTATAAATTGAATAGGCCTTTCGAAATGCAATCGTGCGAGGCTATACGTAATAAAATGCACTGTTGTTGTTATGCCATATAGCTAATTGGTATTTTTAACCCTCCTTCCAACTACTCGCAGGCCACGCTCATAAACAAGAAAACGTTGGTCGATGAGCCCTCCAAATACGCCGCGGATGACATTGAGGTTTTAATATCCTTATGTGTTTTTAATTAGATGAATGGGTTTTATTTTTCTTCTACTTGATATACAAAATTTTTGGTGTCTTTACGGTTCGAGTCCCCACATCCAACACAAGTCCACCTCCTCCAACGCACACACACACGTTTAATATATGGGTCGTTGAATGATATATTATATACTATCTTATGTATATCTATACTAATTTCACATGCAACTCAAATGGTTCTCAGTTTTGTTGTAATTGGTTACCTCAATACACAATACCCAATCCAATCCAATCAAATCCAACCCCTTTTTGTCACACACATGCTTGGTATTCCCATTGCCATTGTTCTTGAAGAAAACTTTTTAAACTAAACTAAACTTAACTTTTTGCATTGTTTCTTACACATTTCTGTTCGTCCGTTGCAGGCAAAGATTATCAAGAGCGATGAAACCGAGCTGACGTACCGCACCACGGAGCCGCCGCGCGAGGTCCATGTGAAGATGCTGCAGGAGAACATTGATACGCTCGAGAAGGTCTTCAACTATGTGGCCAAGACACACTCGACCAAACGCTGTCTGGGCACTCGTCAGATACTCAGCGAAGAGGACGAAACACAGCCCAACGGACGCGTCTTCAAGAAGTACAACATGGGCGACTACAAGTGGAAGAACTTCATCGAGGCGGAGCGTATGGCCGCGAGCTTCGGACGTGGACTTCGCGAACTGGGCCAGGCGCCACGGGAAAATATTGTCATCTTCGCTGAGACGCGCGCCGAGTGGTTGATAGCTGCCCATGGCTGCTTCAAGCAGGCCATGTCCATCGTTACCGTCTATGCAACGCTGGGCGATGACGGTGTGGCCCACTGTAAGTAGACGGAAGCTAACGGCAGTTGATTCGATAACTAATTTTATTGAATTTGTATGCTAGGCATAAGTGAAACTGAAGTTACAACTGTTATCACCTCGCACGATCTGTTGCCAAAGTTCAAGACCCTGCTGGACAAGTGCCCGAAGGTGAACACCATCATCTATATGGAGGATCAGTTGCATAAGACCGAAACAACCGGCTTCAAGGAAGGCGTTAAAATCCTGCCGTTCGCTCAAGTTGTGAAAATTGGCAACGATAGCAAATTTGGTAAGTCTGAGTGATGAATCAATGAATTAATGAATCAATTCATAAATTAATCTATTGCTTTTTTCTACAGAGAATGTGCCACCAAAGGCCGAGGACACTGCCATCATTATGTACACTTCCGGCTCGACGGGCACGCCGAAGGGTGTCCTGCTGTCGCATAAGAATTGCATTGCCACAATGAAGGGCTTCTGCGACATGGTTACCATTTATCCGGAAGACGTGTTGATTGGCTTCTTGCCGCTGGCGCACGTGTTCGAGCTGGTGGCTGAGAGTGTTTGCCTGATGACGGGCATCTCCATTGGCTATTCGACGCCGCTGACGCTTATCGATACCAGCAGCAAGATTAAGCGGGGCTGCAAGGGCGACGCATCGGTGTTGAAGCCCACATGCATGACGTCAGTGCCGCTGATACTCGATCGCATCTCCAAGGGCATCAACGACAAGGTCAACTCGGGCTCACCATTCAGGAAGGCGCTCTTCAAATTCCTCTACCAGTACAAAGTCAAATGGGTACAGCGCGGATATCGGACGCCGCTAATTGACAAGTATGCGATGCATTGTGAATGATTTTGTAATCAATTCTCTAACATCTGCACTCTGTTGCTTCGATAGGTTGGTCTTTGAGAAGGTGGCCAAGCTGATGGGCGGCAAGGTGCGCATTATTATGTCCGGCGGTGCGCCGCTTTCGGCCGACACGCACGAGCAGATCAAGACGTGCCTGTGCGTCGATCTAATACAAGGCTACGGACTGACAGAGACCACGTCCGGGGCCACAGTGATGGATGGTAAGTAAAGTAAGTCTATATAAAATTGGAGTTTGTATTAATGTTCTATACAAATGCTTGCAGCCCGAGACATGACCTATGGCCGCACTGGAGGACCGCTGACTGTGTGTGACATTCGGTTGGTCAACTGGGAGGAGGGCAATTACCGTGTTACCAACAAACCCTATCCACAGGGCGAAGTTGTGATTGGTGGCGATTGTGTGTCGCAAGGTTACTATAAACTGCCTGCAAAGACCAATGAGGACTTTTTCGAAGAGGATGGTCGCCGTTGGTTCAAAACCGGCGACATTGGCGAAGTGCACTCAGATGGCGTACTTAAGATTATTGGTGAGTGGCCATTAGATATGAATCACAATTGAGATCTTTGCTAATCTTGCTCTATTTGCCTGCAGATCGTAAGAAGGATTTGGTTAAGCTTCAGGCTGGTGAATATGTCTCCCTGGGTAAAGTTGAGTCAGAGTTGAAGACATGCGGCATTATCGAGAACATCTGTGTCTATGGCGATCCAACAAAACAATTTACCGTCGCGCTGGTCGTGCCGAATCAGAAACATCTGGAAGAATTGGCCGAACGGAATGGACTAAAAAACAAAACGTTCGAGGAGTTGTGCTCATCGCCAATCATGGAGAAGGCCATACTCAAGGAAATTAGCGAACATGCGCGGAAATGTAATTACAAAATGATGTTTGATTTAACTGGATCAATGTAACGAATTTTAAATTCCTTTTTTTCTTATGCAGGCAAATTGCAGAAATACGAGGTGCCCGCTGCCATTACGCTGTGCAAGGAAGTTTGGTCGCCAGATATGGGGTTAGTGACGGCTGCTTTTAAGCTGAAGCGCAAGGACATCCAGGACAAATATCAGCACGACATTAATCGCATGTACGCTTCATGAAAGTCAATGTATTGAGGATCAGGAGCAGCAGTGAAGCTAATTGTGTACTAAATATTATAACAATTGTTTTAGTATAGCTCAAAAGGAAACATGCGTTATTCAAAACCAAACTAGCTTAAGTACTAAAAGATCTAAAAACCAAATAGGCACACATCAACAGCTTCGCCTGTAAAGAGAACATTTGTATTAAGAAATTGGTTGATTTTATGTGCTATTATTCTTTGCTTTTCTATATTATAATATAAATAAAAAACTATGTATCGAGTTTTTAGACATATATATATATATATATATAAATATATATATATATGTAGCTTGGTTTGGTTACCATTGTTTTGTAACATGCTGTTGATGTTGATGATAATGATAATGCTAATGATAATGATTACGAATGAATGACAATGAAGAATGAAATAAGAGTGGATAAAAAGCGGTTACGATTGATGTACAGTTTTTGGTTTTTAGTACACTGTTGTGACAAGTGGAAAATTGCGTAAAAAAAGATTATTAATACATTTTTTTTATAAAAAAAAAAAACAAAATGAAAAAAACTAAGCTTAAGTGGTTGCCTAATAATTATGTACATATTTACATATACACACAATCGCGTATATATCAAAATCTAATCGTAGATTTGAGTATACACATAGAGCGTACTTCTTTAAATTTAGTTTAATAAATGGCAAATATTGAAGTAATGAATTGTAGCAAATATTAAAACACAAAACAACATTGTCTGAATTAAAATGCAAAGTGCGAACACAAATTACACAAGACAACAATGTATTTCTTTTTAATCTCTGCTGGGAACACCAACTACTGAGAACCCTCCATATGCACAGAAAGAAGGTAACACGAAATGATTGTAAATGTATGTATTTTTTCTAGGTATACTAAGTAGTAAGAGCAACAATTGCAATTGAAATTCATAATCAGCATAAGAAAGACTTAGTGCTAAAGTATAAATTCAAACTTGGATTAAGTGCAAATAAATTCGATTATATAAATGTTAGTCATTATTTTAGTTAACTAAAAAAAAAAAAAAAAAACAAAAACAATACTAAAATTACACCGAAACGTTGCGTTTCGAATACGATATATTCTAGTTTACGAAGGTAAAGCATATTTGAAATATCGGCATTAATTTCGTGTGCTAAGTATTTACATACTATTATTATGCATCATATTTTAGATAGCATATTTTATTTGCTAGTGTTATTAGAATGAGTTACATGCAAAACAAAACGAAAGTCGTACATTAAGCAAATTACATTATTGTATATTTGGGTGTATAAATTATGAGAATGATTAATAAACATATTTAAATCTATTAATACATATGTATATATTTTTGTATTTCTTCAATTCATCGAATGTGCATACATATTTCTATTCAATTTTAATTTATTCGGCATATACAATGTGAATATGTATGTATATTTGTGTCTTATATTAACTCTTTGTTTGTGAAGGCTGCTTGACTCGCGTTGTCGAAAATGTCAGGATGGCCGAGTGGTCTAAGGCGCTGCGTTCAGGTCGCAGTCTACTCTGTAGGCGTGGGTTCGAATCCCACTTCTGACAAGAATTTTTTAAAATTCGTTTTATATTTTTGATAGAAAAGTTGCTTTTAAATTCATATTGTACTAATTATTCCTGAGACAATACTTATTATAATATATATAATATATTTATATATATTATCTTTCTATAAAAACACAAATATATATATATATATAATAGAAATTAGTTTGCTGTTGATGCATATTTTTTTCTTGAACAAAAAACATATTGATATGTATCTATAATAATGTAGATATTAGGTTTTCTTAAGTGATTTCATTTCTCAAAAAAAAGAAGCTATATATTCAATATATTTATTGATCATTTCGAAGATCACATCACATAAGGTAGAGTGCTTTAGGGCTGACTGATGAATTACTTAATAGTGAAGTAAAATATTCTTCTGGCATCATTAATGGAATTCGCGGAGTTTCGATTGGTATACCAAAAATTATTGTAAGTATGTAGGTACATATATTATAATTCAGCTCTTCAATAATTTCTGTTAATATTGAAGTTACTTTAAGGCATATGATTTATAGTATTATGGGGGCTCGAATTTACCTATAAGTAGCGAAGAAGAGACAAGTAGACTCAGCTCTGTCAACTCGTTTAAAAATTTAAAATTATTAAATAAATAATTAATAACTTAGCTAGCTTCATTAAAATAGTAGTACAACTGAGCCTTAGGCATATAACAATTTGATAGGATCTATTCCAATTAAATACATACATATATTCAGGTATATGTATTTATACGTTTAATAACTTAACTCTATTTATATTTATATTTAATCTCGAATAGTGAATTACATTCACTTTTGCAGTCTATAAATCATTATACGATTTCAATGCAATGATTTAAGATTCTGTTCAGTCTGTCTCTTCCTCTTCCTCTCTCACTTACACATTACACATTTTCTCTCTCTCTCTCAAATAGCTCCCATTAATTTGCCGTGTGTAAATACTTTCGCATGGGGTCTCATTGGCTTTTGAGGCTTGTTCATGTTGCGATTCATGTTTGTTCATGTTGCAGTGGAATGACACAATTTACACGCTCGACTGCAGTCGCCATGTGCAGTATTTACTGTACAGAGGATTGCCTCTGCCCTTTGCTCTGCTCACCTCTGCCCTCTGCTCTGCTCTGCTGCGCTGCGCTGCTCTGCATTTTTATGGCATTTAAAATAGTTAATGTTTTGCTTGAGCTTGAGCACCCAGTCGGCCATTTATAATGCCGTCTGGCCGTGGCAGCAGCAGCAGCAGCTGAAAAAAAAAAAAACAAAGAGCGCTGCATACCTTTGGGCTCACCTGAAGTCACCTGAAGTGCGGCTAGTGCCAAGTAGGTCCACTAGCGTCCACTAATGCAACAAATAAATCATGAAAAATGTCTCTCAACTGGGCTACAGAGAAAAAGTCTAGGACGAGTCGAGAGTTTTCCTTAAATTCTTTTTATTTTCTGCTATTAGCCAAACACTGGTGGAAATGGATAAACGATGAAGCTTACACTGCGTTTAACAGAAGGGAAAAGTTGTTGTTGTCTGGTTAGAAAGTTGAAGATGTGAAGTTATATTACGACGTATACTAAGTCATGTTACTAATTCATTATTATTACTAATTATTATTCAGATAATAATAAGCTACCAAGGGGTTATTGTAAAACCTCGTGTGGCTTTAACAAATTAAAAAAAAAAAGAGAAAAAAAGTTTATTAATTATTACACTATATATTAATTTAAAAATATAACAAATGGTATGACTCGGGCTTACAAGATTTAACTCTGTAGGGATTACAACTCCATGGATTTTTACCAAGCAATCTGGTTATAGTTATAGATATTTATAAACTAAAGCTAAATATTTCATTAGCAGCTCTTTTGCTTTATGAGAAACCTCCTCAAAGGTCCTTTGCACGTCACAAAGCAATTTTCACACAACTTCTTCAACCTGCTTCAACCAGCTTCAACCTGCCGTAACCTTCTCTTCATATCAGTTAATTAGGGCAGTCGCGGCAGCAGAGTATCTGCAGCTTGGTTAATTAAATTTTGCTTTAACACCTGATATGTGCCAGGATAATTAGCTTAACAGCCGGCTGAGCATATTACGAGACGAGATACGAGCAGCTGGGGATGCTCTAAGCAAAAGCTGCACTACAAAAAAAAAAAAAAAAGAAACTATTTATCAGGCTAATGCGGCAGTCTGAGACACACACCCACACACACACATAAACATGTACATACGCACACACATGGACAGCTGAAATACGCCTGACTGCAATGACACTAATAAAATTAATAGACTATAAAAGTCACACACACACACGCACGCATACACACACACACACACACACCCAACGGCCTGGAGTCGAACATGCACTGAGAGTCTGAGAGTTTGAAATGAAATGTTAAGAATTTCCTGCTCATACGTAACGCTCAATGGATTTTGGATGACAGACACTCACTTAGGGGCTGGGCAGGAGTTGGCTAGAGCAGCTTCATGGCTAAAAACGTCAGCATTTGGGTCGTGCAAAATGGTGGCAATAAATGGGATTGGGTCAACAGACGCATTACGTTTTCTGTTTTCTGCTGTTACGGCACTGGGCATGGCTGGATAAGAATTTTATGATGTGTACAAATACGTTCGCATAACTCATCTGAATTGCAAGGCTGCTATTTTATTGTATCTGCTCTTCTTCTTTTTTGTGACAATAAATGATTCGATGAGCATCGTAAAAAGTGGAGAAAAATCGAGTAGCCGGGCCAGATTGACTAAGGCGGACTACAGACAGATAGAAATATAGGCCTGATGTGGATGCTTAGGTGGCGCAGGTTGAAGACGAAAAAAGATTGGTTTTAGCAGTGTTTGTTTATAATTGAATGCCAAACTCATGATTTGAGATTTGAGCTCTATTCATATGGGACAGTTTCTATATGGACTACTTCTAGGCAGCCTTGAGAAATACGTCTAAAATTTCTCATATATTATTTGTTATTTGTTGTAATTTTAATTGATCTTAATTACGTTTCTTTTCTCTGATTCACATACTCTCTCTAGCTTATATAACTTATGTGTTTTCATATATTTCATATATATATTTATAAGAAACTTAGCTTTCATAAAAATTTAATTTAATTTAAATTTGGGAAAAAAAAAACGACCTAAAATTATTTGTATATAATAAAAATCAAATACAGAATATAGATAAGTGTATAAATATTGTTTAGTATATTGCATAATTCCACTAAAAATCGGCGATCATGATGGATGACACGCTCAGGCTAATTAATCATGTGCCCGGATAGCTCAGTCGGTAGAGCATTGGACTTTTAATCCAAGGGTCCAGGGTTCAAGTCCCTGTTCGGGCGATATTACAATTTATTTTAAATTATTGCATATACATGCTTTTAAAATTAATTTGATCATAAATTTATAAATATATATTTATTATATTGAAAACATATTTTTAAAAGGCGTAGAATATTTAAAAAAAATTATTGCCTAAGCTGAAACTTTAAATTAAGCCTAGGTTAAATTAAGCCTGCTAGTTAAATTTTTACTAAATAAATTTACTAAATGAGCTATTTTAATAATTACCAATCATTAATTATTAAAAAATATATTATATATTTTCTATTCCTTCATTTAAGTGATTTGACTGCTAATTGCAGCTTAGCTTAGCTTAGATTTTAAATAAAATTCATTTAATAGCAATAATCAAATATGTGAATTTATGATAGAAATTTCAGTAATTGGAGGACAGCAGAGAAAATGAAATTAGAAAACCGAATTAATTCTTAGCCTCAATCAAACGCAAGAAAACGTTCGTTGCATTTTAAATTCAATTAAATTGCATTTCGGCAAATTGAAATGTCAAACGCATTCGCAGCGAATGCATCACAGCCAGAGACAATGGACAGCAGTGGATATATAATAATGTACAGATTGTGACTTCAAAGTCGAGGGAAAAACAAATCAAATAAAAAAGGAAAGTTGCTAAGTAGAGGCGAACGGATGGCCAATGGGTGGGTGGGCGTGGGTTAAAGTTGTGCTCACAGTCGAAAGGGAAAACTTTCACTTTGAAGGACACGAAAGATGTCGCACGGCCCCTTTCTCTGATACATATACATATACACACATACATAACTGTATGTATAAATGGGACATGCTGTCAATCTCAGCGACAGTTCGCAGATCGCTGAAGCATACGCAGGAAATCAGATGCCATATCAAACGGATATGCTCGACAGGACCGGACGGAAATGAAACGTAAGTGAACATTGCAAAAACAACAAGCAGCAGCAGTAGCAGCAGCAGCAGGAGTAGCAGGAGCAACAACAGCAGCAGCAGCAGCAGCAGCAGCAGTAGCAGGAGTAGCAATCGAAAATTGAATTAAATGTTTACAACAGAGCAACGAACGGCGCACAAACTGACATTGACAACGATGCTGACATTGAAGCCGTGGCTATTATATGAGCGAGAGCATCGCATGGCTGGATGGATGGATGGATGGCTAGTCTGGGTGCCAGGTAAATATTGCGCATACGCCACGAGGGACTTGGCCAGAAACGAGAAACGAGAAACGAGATTGTCAACACTGAAGCACAACAATGCAGACGGCCAATAAAACGCATCATAGCCATTTTTATATGTTTTTCTTTGGCTATTGGTTGACTGCTCTAAATAGATATAAATGTGTGTGTGTGTGTGTGTGTTTGTGTAACTGTGTATCTGCGTGTAACTCGAGTCGAACGATTCACTTGGCACAACATGCAATCGATTTCGCATTTGCACTAAAAATGCAAATGTAAACAGACAACAATAACAGCAGCAACAATAACACTAACAACAACAACAACAACAGCAGCAACAATAATAACAACAACAAGCTCAACACTCTGCTCTGCTGTTCACTTAACAAAGTTTCGGCTAGTCAGTAACATAAAATGTTGCAATTGGAAACAGATATAGATACAGATTTGGGTAAAGACCCAACTTGAATGTAGCCAAAAGAACCAAAACTGCGTAGATGATAGATTGATAGTCATATAGATACACAATATATACATTTATATAACTATTGATATACATATATATATATAGCTTATGTATGTATTTGCAGAACTAAAGTTTATATACATATGTATATAGCATAGAAACTCATTCTGAATTTGAATTGATTTTTAAGAGAAATATTGATAGACAGTCCGTATATTATAATTAAGGTACTAAGTGTATATTAGCTAGGGAACAGAGCTGAATTTAGCCGCTTCGATAAAGATGAATCGATAGCTTGTAGTATATATAGTTAAAGCCATATACTAAGTGAATGTAGCTGCAGTGTAGTATATATTGTTTAGCTAGTATTGTTACCTTAGTATATATGCTACATACTATCGAATCAGCTTTTAAATTTTGTGGAACATCTTTTTGATGGCTCAATATAAATAGTTCGGGTATTAGCTCGGAATATTTTGTTGATTTACAGTTTTAATCGATAGCTAAAGCACAGCTGATTAAAAGAAAACGCTGCCTTAATTCCCATCCTTTGGCTTAACATTCGTAAGTGCATCTATCTTATCATCAAGACTCTAGACTCACCTATTAACTGTATTAAGAAATCATTGATTAGCAACCGCTATAAATTGAGGCAGCTATAACTTATATAATATTACATCATTTATAATAAAGGTATAATAAAAATTTATACATAATTATATATTATATATTATACAATATATAGTCGACTATATTAGTTTTATGAAATTAACTTCGACTCTTGATAATTCGAAATGACAAGAGGATCAGTATTTTTTTCGATACACGCAGAAATTCAAATTATTGAGAATTATCAAGAACGAATAATTTTTAAGGGGATAGAATTTTTTTTCGATTTATCTCGATTTTCGATTAGCGGGGTACAAATTATCGAGACTCGATTGTAATTATATTTTATTTATTTTATTTCACACCAATTTAGTGTCTTTTTTCAATTTTTATGGTTTTCCTAAGTTCCTAGACCTTAAAAGTCTATTCACAATATTTGACTCAGCATCATTGTGAATCGATTGCAACTGATTGCACAACGCGCATAGCGAGTGCGTGATGCGCGCCAGGCAGGGGCTGAGCGGGTGAGGAGTGCACACACTCACACACATATATAGACTTGTAATTGTATGGATATGAATATGTATCTAGATAGTCACATACGCGTGTCTTTATGCAAATTGAAGCAAAGTTTTTCTGGCGACTGGCGCTTCGAGAGCTAACGGCAGCGCTTAACGCGATTCCTTAACGCTGTGCTGCACATTTTGCCAGTTTTGCCAAGTTCAAATGGCTGTGAAAATGCAAACGGGCGCTGCAGAGCGCCGGCTGCAATATAGCAACAACTATTCAATACCCACCTGCCTCTGCACCTGCACCAGCACCTGCACCTGCAGCGGCAGCGGCTGCTACACCTGCCGGGCTATCGGCAAACCTGTGCAGACTGTGTGTGCCGAGTGTGCACACTCGAGAAGCTTATGTGGATTTAGCGGCATATCGAAAATAGTTCAAGAACTGTTTTAGGGAAGTACATTATGAAATCGAACTAGTTTGAGAGTCACTGGGATTATGAAAATGCTAATTTTAGCATTGCTATGTCAATGCATTGATTGATATTCGGAAAATAATTAGGAAAGTAAAAATTCAAGGTTTTGGGTATAAATATATTCATTACAAAATTTAATGTTTTATATATAAAATTTTACTTATATTCATATGCTAAAAATATATATATATTCTAGCTATAAAAATATGCATAAAATAAAATAACATCATTCCAATAAAAAATCTGCAAAAATATAAATTAAAGATATTTTTCAAAAAATGTTTTCAAATAAAATAAAGTAAGCTCAATCAAATAAAAATGTTTAGAAATAAAATAATGCGATTTTCAACAAACATTTTAAAAATCAAATAAGATAATATAAATCAAATACAAAATATGTAAAAACTAAATAAAAAGCAAAGAAAATTTCCCAAAAAATAAAATGAAATAAAGCACAAAATAAAAAAAATGTATATATATTTTATAAAATTAAATAAAATAATATGAAAATATATAAAAACAAAGCAAACTTCTAACATTTAAAATATAAAATAAAATTAAATATGTTACCAGCTTCAAATCTTGGCAGTTTATAATTATCATAATAATAATAATAATAATAATAATAATAATAATAATAATATATTAATATATTAACAATGTATATGTAATAATTAAATTAAATATTTAATATAATTTTATAACTGAAAGCTTGTTAATAAAATATAAACCTTTTTACAAAAAAAAAAAAAAAAAAAAATGGATGGTTGAGCTAAAATGTAGAATAACAGTTCACAGAACTAATATACTCTATACTTGTTTATAAAGTGCGAACGAGTATTGCAAGTTTTCAGAATTTTAATTCAATGCACCAGGGATTTCATTTATATATTCCAAAAATATATTATTATATTATATTGATTAAAATTGTAAATTATAAATTACATCGTACATCGAGCGATATTAATATATTGTTTTAGATATTACGCCTTGAGGAATAAATTTCCCCTTGTGGAAAAGCGCTTACAACAATGAAATACATCGCAGGTGCTACAAGTTCCAACTGGGGAAATTCCCAAGCAGAGCTTTCAGATAAAGGTAACTAACGGTTCAATTGGGACAGCCGTTCAGCGCAGACGCACTGAGAGCCTAACTAAAAGTGGAAGAGAGAGAGAGGGGGCAGGGAGTAGAAAGTGAGAGAGAGAGACGTTTAAGCTCGCCCATTTTCGCAAAAGCTCTCCGCCTGAAACTCCATCTCATTGCTATCAAAACACTTGGAGCTGTCGCTTGGCCACGTTTTGTGGCTGCCGCAGCTGCCCCGCAACCTATTCCCAAACTCATCTGGAGAATGTCGCATTCATTGTTGTTAGACGTTGATTTCCATAGACGAACACGCGCACAATTTGATTGAATTGTTATTGTTATTTGGCTGTAGATGTTGTATGTAGTAGTTGGCCTTCCATTGTTGTTGTTGTTGTTGTTGCCAATATACGTTATTTTTGCGGCTGGTATGTTGGCCATTTGGCCAAATGCACATTTAGGCCAAATAGTAGCAAATTTCTTCTTCATGTATGACTGCCTTGCTCACTCTCCTTCTCTCTCTCTCTCTCACACACTCTGTGTGTGTGTGTGTGTGTCAGTTCCATTGACTTGAATAAATAACGAGCTCTACGTGAGTTGATTTTCGAGTCTTGGACTTGTTTGTCCTCAGCACGTGGCTGCCAAAAAAGATTTGTAAGTGTAGCATAGCTTATAATATTTGTATCTATGTGAACTATGCTGTCTGTGTGTGTGTGTGTGTGTGTGCTGTTCTCTATAGGTCAGTAAATGGCTCGCGTGTGGTTTGGCTAAGTGGCTGCAGTGCCACAGTGAAAACTGTAGCCCGCTTTTAGGCGGCCCTGACCTACAATCTGAAAGTGTGCATGTATGTGTGTGTGTGCGTGTGCACGTCATCAGTCGACTAGAAATGTCAAAGCTAGATTCTAATTGAATTGAATATATTTGCATTTAGCAGGCGCAACTCGCGTGGCCTTCATGTGTTTTGTATTAATTTCCACTTTTGCAGCGCGTCAAACATTTGACAGTTAGCAACGGGACAGCGGGACAACGGGACAATATTGCCGCATGCAACATGTCGCACACAGACTTTCCTTGGACTACTTGGCAATTGTTGCTTTGGCCCTTTGACGTGCACTGAGCCATGTGCGAAATGGCTTTTTAGCAGCTTCCAGCTGAGCTGTCGCTGTCTCTGTCTCTGTCTCTACTCTCTCTGTCTTTCTCTCTCCCTATCTCTGTGTCACTGTTCCAGTGCAAAAACTTAAAGTGGCAACTGTTGCAAGTGGCAAGTAGCAAGTGGCAAGTGGCAAGTAGCAAGTGGCAAGTGTCAGGCCGAGCTTTGCAATTGACATAATTAGCCGACTTGCGAGGCATTTGTCATTAGACGGCTGCACATGTTGCTCCGCGTTGTTTGCTGCTCATTGAAGGCGCTTGAAGAGTTTTGTTTTCCTTTTTCACCAAGTCACAAGCGACAAGTGACAAGCGACAAGTGGGCAACGAGCACTGAGCACAGGCGAGTCTATTTTGATAGGTCAGGTATGTTGATAGGGCATGGTTGAGAAATCATTGATTGCCAGGCAAGAGTTTTTATATATATTTATTGCTAAAATTATAAAAATTATATATAAAAAAATATATCATTTTTTTAAATACATAAATATGTATATATTTTAAGAAAAAAAATTGAATATAATGAATAAAAAATTTAATATAAAATTAAATAATATAATAAAATATAATATAGTATATAATTAATATAAAAATATTTATAATGACTTAAAATATTTTCAATGCATAAGTTTTTACAATATTTATTTATATTAATATTTATTTTTTATATTATATATAAATAATTATAAAGTAAAACTTAGATTTTTTTTTTTTAAATCTTGTTTTATTGTAAGCTATAGAAAAATGGTATTAATTATTATTTTATAATAATTATTTTTTGTTTTATTGTAAGCTATAAAAAAATGGTATTAATTATTATTTTATAATAATTATTATTTATTTGTATTATTTTTTAAATATCTAATTTCGCTATATTTTTGTAGTCTCTTTATTTTTTTATTAATAAATTTTGCTTTATATTGTAGTAAAAAATAAATCATTTCTAACTTGTATTTATAAATACAAATAAAATAAAATGAATAAATTAATCATAATATGAGCCTGATTTGAATATTTTATGAATATTTTTCAAATTATTTTTTTTTTTAAATATAATATGAATATAGGAATGTTAGAATAAAAATAAATAAATATATAAAAAATTACATATTTTTAAATAATAATAATAAATTGAATATATAAATTAATAATTATGTGAGGCTCACTCGAATACTTAAAAACTATTTTTTATAAATTTTATTTTAATATAATAAAAATATACGAATGTTAGAATATAAATAAAAATAATTAAATATATAAAAAATGACATATTTTTACATCATTTTAAAAATTATACATTTTTATATAAGCTTTAGGGGAAGACTTTTTATTTAAAGCTTAGAAATTTGTAAATGGTAATTTTTTTTTTTTTTTTTTTTTTTTTAATGTATATAAATGATTATTATAAATTAATAATAAAATTGAATTAATTTTCTAAACTTATATTAATAATTTCTAATAATAATTTAAATAAAGAAACAACAAATTCACGCTTAAAAATGTATACATTTTAAATAAAAAGTCTGTCCCAAAGTCTTCTACTCAGTTGCATTTAAATTTACTATTTAGTTGCTATTTCTAGAGAATTTTCCGCAACGCTCTGAGAACATTGTTGAGCATTGCAATTAGTCGGGCGCTGTTTGGTTGCATACTTTAATGCTGACATTAACATAAGCCCCTCGAGTTGGCAGTCGGCTCAAGTGTGGGCGTGTCTAAGTAGGTGTGTGTGAGAGACTTTGAACCTGGCCAAGGGTCAGCAGTCAGCAGTCAGCAGAACTAATAAGTTGCAGCTGAACATAACAAGCTGCGGCTTTGACGGCGCCACGACTCGACTCCGGTTGAAGCCATGCAATATTTGCATGTGCATATATGTATGCACACACACACACACACACTCACTTGAGCTTGGTAATTTGCATATAGATTAAGGCAGCCTAATGCCATTCAACATAAACAATGACCCAGCAATCTTGCGATAACAAAAAGGGATTGGTAAGCTCTCTGTCTTCAGCTAAAAACTGGCAACAGCTTTGTGGGCGTGGCCAGGGCGGAGCTGCTTTGCTGTTATTTTCTATGCGAATTTAGTAAGTGAAGAAGCAGTCTGGCTTACTCCACTATTTCTCCAGTTGTTTATTTCCTTTTTTATTTTTTCATTCTTAATTTGTTGTTGTTGCATAACTGCCACAGCTCAATTTGCATTGTTTTGGGTTTGTTTCTATGCAGGCAAACTGAAAATTGGTTGAATAATTTTATTGTATTTTATTTTTATTTTTTTTTTTGTAAATAAAAGGACTGCATGAATATCAAATTTTTTGATGATATAAGAAAAATTTAATTAATTTGTTTAATAAATTTTACATTATTATTCTAAATTTCGTTGATTTAAATATTTACATTTAAAATGAATAAATGAAAATGAAAATGAATGAAAAAACTTAAATATATATATATAGCAGAATTTGGAAGCTTTCGTAGTTCAAATAAATTTGTATACATATATCAATTTAAAAGTAAAAAAAATATGAATGAAAATTTATAAATATGATTTACTGTATATAAGGGAAATAACAAAATAAATTTGGTTTATTATATAAATTGAAATATACATATATTTAAAAAATATGAATTATAAAAACCTAACCTAACCTAACCTAACCAATTTAAAAAATCTGTAATATTATATAAAATTAAATATAAATAAATATTTTATAAATATTTCATTCTACTTAAAATATATCATCAAACAAATTTGTTATACCACATTTAAATATAAATTATTATATTGTACACATAAATAATTTAAGCATTACAATATTCCACATAAAATGTAAGTGATTGCTGCAACTGTTCAATATTGAGATGTGCCGACACATTAATGCGCATCAGTATGCAGCCCAGCAGCAACAAGCTGGCAGGATGCGTCTGCTGAGGGGCTGTTGGGAAGCACACACTTGCAAAAATGTGGTCGCTCTTGTTGTTGTTGCTGGTGTTGGTGTTGCTGGTGTTTACTGTAGTTGCGCTGTCACTTGGGTGCTGGCTGCTTGCGCATTCGTGTCTCGGACATGAATTACGTTTACCGACAATTAATTTCGAGTGAAAATGTGCTAAAACTTTTAATTGGGCAACCAAGTGGCTGGCTCTGCCTTTGGCTCTGGCTCTGGCTCTGGCTCTGGCTGGCGGCGTCTGCAAACTCGTTGGAGAAAGAGACCCATAAAAATGTCGACAACATGCCAGAGAAAAATTTCGTTTGCCATTTTAAAGGCATGCCACAGCAGGTGCAACGTGTCCCCCATCTCTCCCGCCTCCCGCCTCCCGCCTCCTGCCTCCCGCCTCCTGCCTCCTGCTGTTAAGAACTTTCAGCTAAGAACTCGGCAGCCGATTAGCAGGCCAAACCGGTAACTGGCTGCACAATAACACGTGCAGCACGATTCGCAATTTAATGAAAGCAAAACATGCGAGTATAATTTTATTCAAAATATTCCTGCTGCTGCTGCTGCTTCGTGTTTTCATTGAGATAAATCGAAATTGGCTCTGCGACTGGCCCAAAGGTGTTTTACCTTTGTTAAATGCTGCGAGAGTTTAAAATATTTGCTTATCAAATGATGCACTGGCTGTAAAATTGCTGCAGTCACTTCAGCAGGAGCAGCAGCAGGGACTCGCAGCAACTAGCAATGCCATCAAAGTCAAACAAAACAAAGGATATGCGAATTATGCAAGCGTGCAATGGCGCAACGGCAGCTCGTCAAACCGAACTCGCCTCAGTTCAAGTGTTCAAGCGCCAACGCACAGTGCGCGTTAAATGTATTTGTATCGCCGCATTTCCATTTCCACTCCCATTTTCATCTACAGCTGCATTTCCATTTGTGCTACGGCTGCTCCAGTTTAATTAAAACCTGACTTGGATCAGCACAGTCACAGCTGACCGCCGCCAGTTACTCGAGTCACACCAGCCAAACAAAGCGAGTGCTGCAGCTCTTTCTAGCTCTTTGTTGTGCTTTATAGTAATTGAAATTCTTAATCTTAGTGCTGCAGTGCATGTATACATACATACATACATATATGTGCAGTAAAACTAGAGTAGAGTTCTTCTGGTTGTTTATGAGTTTGACTTGAGGTGACGATTAAAACTTCCACCTGAAGCACTCTGCAGTCGAGGAATTTGCTGTGTATAGGTTTACAGCCTTTGGTTATAATTTACATTTATATGTATATTTATGCTCATATATTATAATATTTAATATTATTTTATTTTATTTTTTATTTATTTTCCATTTATATTTATTTTATTTTATTATAATTTCCAAATTTTATCACTCTATTAATTCTTGTACATATTTTAGTCAACTGTTAACCGTTTCACGATGTCTGCAAATAAGTGTCTTTCACTCACGCCACTGTTAAAGGACACAGAATCACTCAATTGAGCACTCACACTCTGAGAAAAAAACTCAGAGAACAAGCAATTGAATCGGTTCCTTGACGAGTTCGTTACCGATCGGTGAGCAACCATTTGTGTTGTTGTTGTATTTCGCTCTTTCGTTGTCCGTTTGCCCAACCGTTTGCTTGACCAATATGAAGCAGAGTCTTTGTATATGTGTTGGTATGTGAGCCAGAGTTGCGTTCGCTAGACACATTGATAGCGTACATGAATTGAGTGTGTGCACGAAGACGAAACCCATTTGTTTTGACTCTTACTGAGCGAGCTCTAATCGTGTCTTTACCTGAACGAATAGCAGAGGCTTTAAGTATGTATTGGTATATATTAGAGAGTTGCGTTCACTAAACACATTGATAGCTTACATGAATTGAGTGCGTGCATGTGAATGTGAAGACGAAGCCCATTGGCAGCTTCTCTTACTGAGCGAGCGTCAATCGTGTCTATGCCTAAACGATGTTCGTCACACGAGTATCACACGAATAGCTCAACTCAAGGCGCTCAACCGAAAGCCAAAAAGAACCCAAGACTCTTGCTCAGAGCGAGAGTGAGAGGTTGTTTTAATGCCCTGAGCCCATTAAAAACGTAAAAATGGAACATGAGGATGTATATATTTTTAAAAATATGTTAATTAGGAATCACTAAAGCTGCTTTTTGCTAGATTACCTCTCTTAATACAATTTACTAATTTAAACATACAAAGAAAAAGGTTTCGGTTGAAACTTTTGGCAATTTCATAAAAAGCATCATTTGCAATTTACAGTTTCAATTGCAAATTTACTGAATATATCATTCGAAAATTGTATTTTCATGTTTTATTTATTGAATTCCTTCATTTGGCTCACATTTGTTTACTGACTTAGAAACAATTAAATTTTGTTATCTTCTTAAAATGTAAAACCATTTTAGAATAGTATTTTAACAAAAGCGCAAAATGTTTTGTTTTTTTTTTTTTTCATGTAGCTTAAGGTTGTTAGACATTGAAAATAATGTTATATAAATTTAAAAAATAAGAGAAATTACTGCGCCTAACTAAAATAGCATCGAATTGATATGTAACGAAGATTTTAATAGCTATGAAAATTCATTTATTATGCAAGCGATGGGAAACTGTGTGTAGTTATTATGGAAAATAATTGAAGCTTGTGCAGTGCTAAATGAAACTAAATCTAAGGGCACAAAGCACAAAGGACTAAGGACAATCCATAGAGCATCGAGTGCAGCAGCTACAACAAATGGCATCGAGTGCGGCTGTAACAAATGTGCCGTTAGCCCGCAGCTGGCAGGAGGTGCAGGCGTCATAAATTACACAGCTGCCATTAGCTAACACAAAACGAAAATTTTTCAATTAAACTAAAGGCCAGGCGGCCGATAGTGGCAATGTCATTAGCAGGCCCAAAACCAGCATTAAGCGTCCACTGGCAGAGCAGAGCTGAGCAGAGTTGGGCAGAGCTGAGCTGAGCAGGTAGCCAGGTAGCGTTCATGATGTCACATAAATTAAAATCAAAGTTCGATTCTATGTGCATTTAATGCAAGTGCAGCCAGTGACTGTGCGAGCTCTGCTTCAATAGAGGCGTAGAGCGTGCAATTTATTGGATACTCCAGAGCGAAATGTCGCCTCGTTATGGGGACCAGCGCTAATTGACAATTGAAAATGCTGTACAATTGCCGTCGTGACAATGGAACGAGCGAACGGGGCGAGCCATAAAGTTAATAAGCAATTTGCATAACAAATTTTCTAAAACGTTGACAACATGTCGCTGTCAGCCGGTGCACGGGACGCATGCTTAATGCGTTTGGTGCCACGTTGCGTATACGCCATGTTGTGCCAGGGAAAGAGCACGGCATGCATTTAATTGTTTTGTTGCAGCCACAGACATGGGACAGCGCATGTGGACTGCGTTTGCTGTCTGCTGCATTTTTGAAATGAATGTTTCTAATTTACTCTCGAATTGTTGTTAATTAGCTTGACATGATTTGCGAGCCTGAATCGAGTTGGAACAAGTCAGAGCTATGTAATTGAAGCTGCTCGACTACGATATCCCCGAAATGCTTCGAAGAACTGATATTTCAAGAATTCTGCGTTACGTAAGGGACAATGCATGCAAGCACAGGTGAATAGATCTTCTCATGGATGTAGACAATCTTCATTATACATTTAGATTGTAATAATGACATTCATATGAGTGCCTATGTATATTACTGTATAATATGAATCTATCAACATATTTTAAATAACATAAATTACTGCTTAGCCTAATAAAATGAACAGTAAACTTAATCACAACACAAGTCAATATTCTATCAAATACATATTAAAGAAAGTATATATATATATACAATAATATTAAATAAATGATAAATTTTGCTGAATTTGAAAATGATTTTTAATCGATAGCAAATGAACAGAAATAGTTATCGATAAAAAAATCGCTATGCGCGCTAGCTCCTATATGTTCATAAATACGGACAGACGAACGGAGGGGTAGATGGAGGGATGGGAGGGAGGATAGATGGACGGATGGATGAATGCATGATCGGGCAGATATAGACATGGACTGTCTCAGCTCCGTTTGTCGTCCTGATTAAGAATATATATACTTGAGAGGGCTGCCAAAGGGTTCCTTGAGTTCGGTGTGTATAAATATAGTAGAATGACAAGGTGATCGATCAGTTTTATCCGCTTTACACAGAAATAAAAGGTATAGAGAATTATTCAGAACGAATTTTATTCAGGGGCAAAGAATTTTTTTTCGATTTATCGCGATTTTCGATTTTTGATCGAGACTCGACTGTATTTGAAAACACTCCTAGTTATATTCTCTACTCTCCGCTCGACTCTCTAGACAAACTTGTTCTTTATGTTTCTGGTAACAGAATGAAGTTGGCAACGTGTTTATGCTTGCATTTAGCGAATTTTCCAGTGCAATTAGCCAGTGTCAATTGTTCATGTGGTTCGTTGTGTTTGTGTGTGTGTGTGTGCATGTGAATGGGCTGTGTACAGCATTAGTGGCATGTTTTGTTTTTCATGTAGCCAGGCATGGTCACACTGACACACACACACACACACACACACTCAGACACTCGTAGATAACTACATGAATATACACTCATTCCTAACTGCTATTTGCATCTGTTTCTACTTCCGTTGGTTGGCCACAGAGCAAGAGGCCTCCTGTCAAGCGGCTCTGCGGCAGGCCCGCTCGCTCCCTCGGGCACGACATCATTTGTAATTTGATGCTATGTGCACAGACACACACACACACACAAACGCACGCAGAGGAGGGGTGAGGAGAGGAGAGGAGGCTGTGCAAGTGCCGTTAGCCGGCAAGGAAATGTGCCTCAAAGTATGCAACACACAATTGCGGCCAGGGCCATCATAATTGCACGCACACACACACACACATATATATATAAAGAGATGTCGACATTGATACTCTACACACACACAGCTGCTGTCTACACAGATGACAGGCAATTGCAATTGCATTTCACATTATGCTTTATTATAATTAAATGATAATCAATTTGGTAAATATTTGATAGCTAAGACCAAGAAATGAAAACTAATCAGGCGTGATTATGGCATACGAGCAGCAGCAGCAGCAGGAGGAACAGGAGGAGCAGGAGCAGGAGCGAGTGCGAGTGCCCGCTGGCCCAAATGCAAATACTCCAAAATCGAGGCGAATATTTGCTCGGGCAAAATCAATAAACCTGCAGCCAAGCCAAGCCAAGCCGAGCCCAGCCGAGCCTAGCCAAGCCGAGCCAAGCTGTGCAAGTGCAGTTGCATGAAAAGTGCCAATAAATAACATTTCTTAGCAATTTACTTGAGAAATGGGTTTTAGCGCAGACTACGGCGGGGCAGCAGCAGCAACAGCAACAGAAGCAAAGGCAAAGGCAAAGGAAAAGGCAAAGGTAACAATCAGAGCGACAACAACAACACCAGCGAGTGCAACAGCAGTAGCAACTAAAGCAACAACAACAGCAAAGACATGTGCAGCAGCAGGAGCAACCGTAGCAACAGCAATAGAAACAACAAAAGCAAAAGCAGCAACGGAAAAAACTTATGAAACAGCAGCAGCCTTGGCAATTCCAGCAGTAAAAACAATAGGAAAATGAATAGCAACAGCAGCAGCAACAGCAACATTAATAACAAGAACAACAGCAGCAGCAACAGCAACAGCAAAAGCAACAGCAGCAGCAACAGCAACAGCAATAGCCATAAACATTATAAAGGCAGTAGAGACATCAGTAGAAGCAGCAACAGCAACAGAAAAGACAAAAGAAAAGACAACAGCAACAGCAACATCTACAATATAATCAAAAGTAGCAGCAGCTACTGTCATTGCAACAGCAACAGCAATAGTAGTTATATTAACAATAATGCCAATGGTAGCAGCAATGCCAACAGCAACAGCAACAGTAGCAGTAACAGCAACAGCAACAGTAATGCCTACAGCAGCAACAGTAACAACAACATCAAGGCGATTCACAGCTAAAAGCAGCAGTTCTAGCCATTGCAATACTAGCAGCAGCAGCCACAGCAACAACAATTGAAACAGCAACACCAAAAGTTATACCTACAGTAAAGGTAACGGAAACAACAACAGGAAATGCAGCAGCAACATTTATAACTATGACAGCAACAATTGCAGTAACAGCAACATTAACAGCAGCAGTTTTAGCCATTGCAACAGCAACAATAGCTGAAACAGCATCAACAGCAACAACTGCAGCAGCAGCAACAATACCATAGCTATTGCAATTGCAACAGCAGCAGCAGCAACAACAGTAGCAGCAACAGCAACAGCAGCAGCAATAGCAAATGCAATAGCACCAATAACAGCAACAACCGCAGCAGCAGCGAAAGCAAAGGCAACAGTAGCAGCATTAGCGACTGCAACAACAGTAGCAGCAACAACAGTAACAACAACAACAATAGCAGCAACAGCAGTAGCAGGAACAACAGTAACAGCAATACCATTAACAGCAGCAGTGCTAGCCATTGCAGCAGCAACAACAACAACAACAGCAACAGCAATAACTGCAGCAGGCGCAATATCAAAGGCAACAACAGCAGCAGAAGCAGCAAACCAACAGCAACAGCCGTAGCTATGACACTAACGACAGTAACAACAGCAGCAGTACCAGCATTAGTCTTAGCCGTTGCAACAGCAGCAACAGCAACAACACCATAGCTATTGCAACAGCAGCAGCAGCAACAGCAGTAACATTAACAGCAATAGTGTCATTGCAACAACAGCAACAACAAAAACAACAACAGCAACAACTGCAGCAGCAGCAACAATACCATACTATTGCAACAGCAGCAGCAGCAACAGCAGTAACATTAACAGCAATAGTGTCATTGCAACAACAGCAACAACAAAAACAACAACAGCAACAACTGCAGCAGCAGCAGCAATACCATAGCTATTGCAACAGCAGCAACAATACCAGCAACAGCAGCAACAGCAATATTCCCAGCAACACAGGCATGACCGCAGCAGGCGCATCCAGACCAACGCCACCAACACCACCAGCACCACCAGTGGCTGGCAGTCTGGCAGGCAGTCAGTCTGGCGGGGCATTCAAGCAGGCAGCAGGCAGCAGGCACCGTCATCGGCAGCATTGAATGAGCCACCACCAAAATCAATTCCCTAGCTATTTCGCAGCATGTAATTTCTCAATTTTTTGGTTCGCTGTCCAAGGCAGATTGTTGTTGCCTCGTGGCTTCATTGTTTTGTTTGCAGCTGCTGCTTCTTCTTCTTCTTCTTCGGCTACGTCTTGTGTTTAGCTGTTGTTGTTGCTGTTGTTGTGCTCGTGCAACAAAACCCACTTAATTTAGAGCCATGGCAATATTGAGACTTATTCGCCCGGGTCTGGGGCGACTTAGCCATTTCTATTTAAAGTTCAGTGCACAACGATAATTTGGTTTTCCTTTTCATTTTCCGTCTTCTATTTCTTCATTTTCCTCTCCAGCTTATACAGCTTATACAGCTTTTTGTTTGGTTTCACTTAGCAACATTAATTGTGGCAATAAATCTGGTTGGGAACACAACTTTTCCGAGCATTTCCATTATAATGAACTATGCAAGAATTTTTCAATATTTGCTGTTGGCTAATGCATCTCATCAATCGACTCTGTTCGATACTAATGAAATGAAAATGGAAATCGAAATCGAAATTTGTGAATAGCTTGACTCGGCAAATTTTCTTAATGGAAAATTGTTGGCTTTTTATATAAGTTTTAGTTTACTGTTGAATTTTGTATGTTTTTAATGTATATAAAATAAATAAGACAGAATAATAATAATAGTATTCATTTCAATTTCTCATAGTCTGTGTAAGGGTTTATGAATATTTCTGATAAAAAAAAAAAAAAAAAATAATAATAATAATAAAATAAAATACAAACATGTCTATCTATATTATGCAGCTTTAATTGTTGCATTTCCTATAAAAATATGAAAATTATGTCGAATTTAATAATTTGCTATGCGGTTGAACTTAAATGTTTTTTTTTTTAATATATCCTAATCCGTTTATTTTTTATTAAAAATATTATTTTTTTTATAATTACTTTCTTTTTCTTTTAATAAAATTTATTATATGTATCAATTCTTTTTTTTATAATTACTTTCTTTTTTTAAATTAAATTTAACATATTTTTAAATATTTAAAAAATTATTTATTGTATTATTTTTAATTTTATTGTTATTTATTTATTTTTTAATTTAATTATGTAATTTATTAAAAAAAATTATTGTATAATTTTGGGTTTCATTTCGATAAGAATTATTTTGTTTATAAAATTTATTGTTAAATCTTTATAATTATATCTCTATTTTTAATGCGATGCTAACTTTTCCAAGCCCAAGGACTTGACCTTCTCGTCGATCCAGCTGCGCAGGTAGGGAACGTTCGCATAGACCGCTGGCACATCTTCATTGGCGCAGTCGATGCCCCACGATACAATGCCGGCCAACCGATAGCGATTCTCCTGTCCAGGGAACGTGCAGAAGAGCGGCGAGCCGCCGTCACCTTTGCACGTGTCCTTGCCCTTGGTGCCGCCAGCGCAGAGGAAACTGGGCCGCAGGCGGAAGCGTTTTTCCAGCCGCGTGAGGCGCAGCAGTCCCTGGCACTCCATGCGGCTGACCACGGGCAGGTCGATGCGCTTCAGCAGCCGCTCGTTGCTCGGGCTGCCCAGCTGACGGCCGCCCCAGCCGGTGGCATAGCAGAGAGCCTCACGCAGCTCCGCCTGCAGCTTGGGCGTCTCGGGCGGCGGCAGGCAGATCGGCTGAACGTGCGGCTGAATCTCAACGGGCTGCTCCAGCTCAAGCAGGGCGATGTCATTGAAGAAGCTATCGGGATCGAACTCCTCGTGCATGATAATCTGCTTGATGCGACGCGTCTGATGCTCGTGCGGCTCATCGACGCTGCTCAGATCCCATTCACCAAAGCGGGCCAGCAGCGTGTCCACTGTCTGATTCCTGATGTTGTGGCTGCTGGTGAGCACCAACTGGGGATGGATCAGTGTGCCGCCACAGAAGTACTGCTGGCGACCGGTCATCAGGGCCACCATCCAGGGGAACTCGGCGAAGAGCGCCACATCCTGCTGATACTCGTAGTTATCCTCGTCCGGGATGAGGCCCTTCGGGTTGCTCCAGCCGCAGCCCTGGTACTTGAATTCACGCAGCTTCGGAACGTAGGGACTGTCTCTGGCTTCCACCTGCAGACAGGTAAATTTGTGAATTGATGATCATTTGAGCAACTGCTTACGCACCTGCTGATCCACCGCGCAGCAGCGCTGCAGGGCTCGGGGACAGGTTGTGGTGCCGATGCGCGGATTCAGGATGAAGCGACCATCGTCGATGATTTTATTGTCGCGGCACAGCTTGCGTGGCACACACTCCATATTCTCGCCGCAGGACTCGTACATGCTCTCCTCCTCCGTCATCGTTGTGCTGGCTCCCCGTGTTGTTGTTGCTGCTGTTGTTTTTGTTGCCGTTGCCGTTGCCTTTGCCGTCACCTGCATGGCATCCCAGCTCTCGAGCTGCTCCTGGTCACAGCACACCAGTCCCTCGCCACAGGTGCGCGCCATGCGTGGCCCGATTATGCCGTGGCCCGAGTCGTCCGACTCGTTGCAGCGCTGCTCCGTGACGCACAGCTCCAGGGTGCCACATGGCGACGACGACTTCGCCGCCTGCTGTCCATTCGCCAGCAGGAGGACGCAGACCACCCACAGTGGGCAGTAGCACCAGGGGAACTTCATTCAGCTGCTGCAAGAATTTGATGAATATTTCATGTTCAATAATAATATTCAATAAGATGGAGATTGGATATTATAGGAATAAATACTTCGTTACATGGAATACCTACAAATTTTTTTAAGAACTCTCATACTATTAAATATAAATTATAATATTATTTAAAATAATAAATAAATATATATTTTATTTTTATTTTATTTTTTTTAATTTTATTAATTTAATATTTATGCAAAAATTTATTGATTTGATAGTTTCTTTCAGAGCTCAGTCTAAGTTGACCGACCTAATGAAAAAAAAAGGATGCTTTCCTGCTCTCTTTTGCCGCTTCCAACGGCTTCGTTCTTAATTATTCCATTTTAAATTTGTTCAGAGTATAAAGAAATTGATTGCACTTCGCGCTGATAACTACATATATTCTTATCGATGCAAACACAGCCTCAAGCTTAATCTGTTTGGGTTATCAATAAATATTCAAAGAGTTTCATTTGTTATGTCTTTTATAAAAATCAATGAAAATGTAAATCAAATGAAAAAAAATAATAATAATTATAATAATAAAATCAAACAACATATTTATTTTAAAACTCAATATATGTATATTTAAAAAAAAAAATTAATAAAAAATATATCAAAAGAGTTAAAAAGAATGCAATAAATTTAGAAAGCAAAAAAATAATACTTAAAAAAAAATTACTAAAGTAAAAAATACAAAATAAAAAAATATTAGTAATAATAATAATAATAAAATACAAATAAATTTATTTAAAAACTTTTTTCCCTAAACCCCAATTTTAAAGCACTCTTCAAATATATTAGGTCAAAAAAAAAAGGAAAAAATAAATAAAAATTAATAAAATAATTTTAAAAAAATATATAAAAAAATTAATAAATAAAAAAATAAAAAATAAATAAAATTTATTTTTCAAAACGAAATTCATAATTGATATATATTATATATGCAATTTTTAATACGGCTTGCTAGGTATGAGAAGATTTATAAATGGCATAATTCACATTTTATAAAAATAAATTAAATTTGTGACGCTCTCACTTTAGTAAAGTTAGTAAAAATAATTGAAATATTACTATAAAGTATGCACACATTTAATTGAGTTTTGATTATTTATGATTATTTCCAGAGAGTTAACTTAGCCGACAATAAAGAATGCAAGACGCGAGATGCGAAGAGGAGAAACAAATGGGAAATCGAAAAGTGCGCAGCTAATTAGACACTTAACACAGGGTATCTTTATTCAGTCACTTTGGAGTCTGCTTGAGCAACTTGACATCTATTTATTTATTTTTGATTATTTTTTTTATTATTTGTCACTTTCTATCACTAATTTAATTGTTTTATATGTACATATATATAACACAAGCAACATACATAATATTTTTATAAATTTGACTAGACTCAATTTTTAGACACTATGCGATTCGCGTTCAATTTCAACTGATTGACTAGAATTAGAACTCTCGTATCTTATAGAACCGGCTTGAAAGCAATCTTGCTCAAAGCTGACTCGAGTTGAGCGTGAAACAAAGGCGAAACAAATAGTAAAGATAGAGAGGGAGAGAGTCTACAGTGTAACAGATGGAGAGAGAGAGAGAGAGAGAGAGAGAGAGAGAGAGAGCGCAAAAGACATTTAATTGATGAGCTGAGAGAATCATTGAAGCCAAGTAATATAATATTCTCTTGATGCTTGCTCGATACTATAAATGTTTTTAATTTGTGCCTATAAAATAGATGTCTAAGAGATTGCCTCACTTAGTCGATACTCAGCATCTCATTGAAATATGTGAGTAAATAAATATAATAAAAATTTGTGTGCAACTTAAAATTCAATTAAATTCAAATAGTTTGCGTAATATTATAGACATATATGGAAATGTATCTGATTCTATCAGCTGTCGGGTTTCTCTGTATTGCAATTTGAATACACTTTGATTGCTTTTAAGCAAGGAGACAACAAGAAAAGAAATTCTTTAAATAATAATTGTAGTAATGAAATAAATAATCGACAACCAATCGAATTTTCACCTATTTTCCCACATGTATTATACGTGAATTAAGTTAATTACTCAGAGAATTTTTAGCGTATTCATTTTTCTCTCCCCTATTTATTACATGTATTTGCATATTTCATGCGAGCTCTGTAAAAAAAATTATTGCTAATTTTGTAATTCGCTCACGAATATTTGTTGCTCGATTTTTTATATATTTTTCAGAAAATATTGTACTTATCTGAGAATTATACAAATTTTATATTATTATTATCATTATTATTATTATTATTACTATTATTTAAAAAAAATATTTAAAAATTATTATTAGTATTATTATAATTACTATACCTATAATTAATAATTTTTATTTATAATTTTTTTATTATTTTTTTTATTTCATCGATTGATATTTGTTGTTTACTCACTTTCAATTATCTTACATTTTTTTTACTGTATCTTACCTTCTATTATTAACAATTATTAATTATGAACAAATTGTTCCCCTTGCTCAATTCAAGTTTATTTGGCATGGAGCGCCTATTGAAGTTGTTGGTGCTGCTGCTTCTGGGCGATGCCTGCTGGAGCTTGGGCTTCTGCAAGAGCGATCAGATTTGCATCAGTGAGCAACGCTGCAACGAGACGGATGATTCGGGCAGTGGAATCTTTGGACCTCGCATTCTGGGACGCAGCTGTGGGGCGGGACTCGTCTGCTGCGACAAGGCGCAGCTGGAGAGCTACGAGGCCAGCATGGCGACGCGCCGATCGAAGCAGATGCCAACAGGCATGCCCATCGATGTGGACGCGAAGCTGGACTACAAGAGCTGCGACGTGAGGAGTCTGTGTGTGCCGCGGCACCTGTGCCGCACGGGCACCGTCAACGAGGATGGCCGATTCATACTGAAGCCGCGCATTGACAATGCCAGCAACTCGGGCTGCGGCATATTCGAGAGCTGTTGCCCAATTGGCGATCAGGTGAGGCATTTGGAGTTGAAATTGAAATTGAAATTGATATCTAAATGAATGGCAACTCTTGCAGCTGGATGAGAAGGATAATCCAGTGCGACGCCAGCTGAACGACTTCAAGTACAAGGGCTGCGGCTATAGCAATCCGACGGGCCTCTACTACGCCCTGGTTGGCTACAATGACCACGAGGCGCGCTTCGCCGAGTTCCCCTGGATGGTGGCCGTGATGGACCTGCAGGGCAAATACATATGCGGCGCCACACTGATCCATCCGCAGCTGGTGCTGACCAGCGCCCACAATGTGGCCGAGCTTGGCGCGGACGAGCTGCTGGCTCGAGCCGGCGAATATGACTTGAATAGCAACGAGGAGCCGTACGCCTTTCAGAGCCGTCGCATAAGCAACCTCTGGCGCCACGAGCAGTTCAACAGCCTGAACTTTCACAATGACATCGCCATGCTGGTGCTGGAGCAGCCCTTTCAGCTGGCGCCGCACGTGCAGCCGCTCTGTCTGCCGGCGGCCGAGAGCACGGCGCTGCAGAAGGATCTGCGTGAGGCGGAGTGCTTTGCCACCGGCTGGGGCCATCGTAATTTCTCGGCTCCCCGCATGGAGCACATACTGAAGCGCATCGATCTGCCCGTGCTGGAGCACGAGTACTGCCAGAGGCTGTTGCGCCGGACAGTGCTGGGGCGACGTTTCAAGCTGGACTCGAGCTTCCTCTGCGCCGGAGGCGTCGAGGGCAAGGACACCTGCAAGGGCGACGGAGGATCACCTCTGTTCTGCAGCATGGCCGGGCAGAACAAGCGCTATCAGCTGGCCGGCATCGTCTCCTGGGGCATCGAGTGCGCCGACAAAGATATTCCCGCTGCTTACACAAGTGTGCCGCATCTCAGGAGCTGGATCGATGAGCAGGCCTCAAAAATTAATATAAAACTAGAAGAGCCTTGAACAAATTATGCTTAGAAATGTATTTGGTAATGGGATTTATGTGTTTGATCAAGTAATTTTTATGTTTACTTTTGCTATTAAAGGAGTTTATATATTTGTGGTTTATTACATTAATATATTTTCCATCAAATTTAATTTTTTAATTTAATTATATTTTGTTTTTATTTTAGTTTCATTAAACTTTTATGATTACTTAAAGATTGATTTTTTTTTTCATTTTTCATTTTTATATACATATTTTTATTTTATTTATTTTTCATTTTTTATTTATTTTTATATTGCTTTTTATTTTATTTGTTTCGCTTTTTTGTATTATTATTTTTATATTGTTTTATATTTTATTTTTAATTTGTTTTACTTTATTTTATTTTATTTTTATATTTTATCTTATATTATTATTATTTTAAGCCAATTATTTCATTTGTATTTTATTTATTTCTTATTTAATTTGTATTATTTATTTATTTTGTCATATTATTTTTATTATTTTTTTATTTTTAGATTGTTTATAAATTTATTTTTAATTTTTATATATTCATCTTGCATTGTTTAATATATTTAAACTATTTTATATTTTATATAGTTGCTATCATACGGTATTATGTTAACTAAAATACATCCCTAATTGAGAGCTGCAAAAAACAAGCAGCTTCAATTAAGTTTTTCCCCTGCAAAACTGTAAAATACATCAAACTAAAGTCAACTCGAATCAAATATAAAAAAAACCTACTGATTGCAGACAAAGGTTTTTATGGCAGTTACTCTGACAATTAGCCATCCATTCTAAGTTCAGAGTAGATATGCCTTTTTCTCCAACAAATTGTCATACAGCACGTCGGACTTGAAATGGGATTAAATAGCTGGCAAAATGTAACTCATATGCGAAGCATTTATATCCAGTTCCTGGCTTAAGCCGTGCAACTTCAATAAATTTTGAGCCAGTTGCCTTAACTGCAGCAGCAGTGACAGCAGCCGAGCTGGCTGCATGGGCTGCTGTCTACAGCATGGCCAGAGCGGGGGGCGGGGAGCAACGCACAACTTTCACCTGGGCCGCCATAAATTTTGCTGCCTTGCATCCGTGTGTCGAGCTGGAGTCAATTGTGCTTAAATGTTCGACATCAACGGCGATTCATCAGGTGTAACTGGCTGATGGAGGTGCGAGCGAATCTCTCTCTCAATCTCACTCTCTGTCTCACTCTTTGCCTCTCTCTCTCTTTTAGCATTGTCAGAGTGCTCAATATCAGGCTTATGACTTTTATACGCCTTTATTTAACTTGCATATTTTTGCTGCTGCACTTTGATGATGTTTCCTTTGTGTCGATTTCTGAGTTTGTTTAAGTTGAAATTGATGGCATTAGAGAAAATTTATAGTTAGATAGAAGGCAAATAGAAATAAATAGAATTTTAATATTTGTTATTTTATTGTTGATATAAGTACATTTTAAACATAGATTGTCTATTGCTCTTCCACTGGATATTATATTAATAATGTTAGCTAGTTAAGGAAACGTTGATTTGTCTTATTTGCTAGCTTCTAAACTACTTACTAACTAACTAAATAAGCATATTGTTATTGTAAGTATAAATAACTTTTATTTAATTTATTTTTTTATTTCTTATTTTTTAATTTGTTTTTTTTTTTTTTTAATTTATGTTTTACATATTTATCATTGCAGTTTGTTTTAGTATAAAAAAAAAAGTTGAAAATTTTTTTTATTTTTTATTTTTTTACATTCATAAAAGTTATCTCTGTATTTTAAATTCCTAATGTTACCTATACCTAAGTACTATATACCTTTTATAGGCTTACGCAATATAAAAAGTTTTGCTCCAGTGTAAAATTTTTAAAAATATTAATAGAATATTTTTTATAGCATACAGGAATCTTACATACTACATCATCATAGCACAGACAGACTATTCAATCAACACAGCTGTTGAAAAATAATATAAATTTTATATGAAAATAATGATAAATTAATATATGAATAAACCAATTCACATTTAATTTAATAAGCTAAAGTGTAAGAGTATAAAAAAGGTGAGTTGTTCACCTATATTATTTTTATCTTTTAACATATAGCATTAAGGTACCCGAATGGTATCTCTACCTTAAATATATAATACGCTCTATGTGGACAACAAAAAGTGTTTTTATTATTTGTTCTGAACTGAAATTTAAATGATCCATGTGTATTGCCAATCCCGAGTGAATGGCTTGGGCGCAGTTAGCGCTGTTAGCTCGGGCCACTTGATGGCAGTTGGTGGGTGTAACAATATATGTATGTGTAGTTGTAGTTATATTTGTATTTGTGTGTGTATGTGTGAATTATTCTGAGTTGATCAGGGATGTGAGTTCACGTCGCCTGAGAATCGATCGAACATCCTTCGTGAAGCGCAGCGCGTCGAGGAATGGGAGCAGATTGAGCAGCTCCCGGTCGTTCGGATCGTAGATATAGCTCTTAATGGGCAGAGCGTTCTCCGGAAAATCCCGATACGCACTGGGCGAGTTGTCGATGATGAGGACGCTATTCAGATCCCGATTCACCACAAATAGATTCTTGCTGACCAACGATGACGTGTTGACACAGTGCTGACGATAGAAGCGTCGCTGCAGGATGCCACGTCCTGCGTCCAGTTTGTCGATCACAATGCTGGCATACGCCTGCAGGCTGGCAGTATAGATGACCACGTCATACCATTTGCTGACCAGGTCGAGGAATAGATCAACGTATGGCCGCTTGAACACCTGGAATTCAATCGGACTTAGGTTGGCTAAGATCGGTATGTTTAATATGTAATCGGGCACGGCTGTTTCGGGCACAAAAGTACAGCCAACCACATCGTGGGTCTCCGGGTCCAGGTAACAGGAATGTACCAGAGTTTCATCTAGATCCAGTATCAGTGTCTTGCGCGGCACTGTCTCCAATTGGATTCTACTTTCATTCGATAGGGGCGGCTCCCGGTATATGAAATTATCGCCCGGAAGGAAAACTGAGCGGAATTTCGCCGCCACATAGGCGAGAAACTGTCGCACGTACTGGCCCAGCTCGTCTGTCCAACTTATGATACGGGCTACCCAGTCAGTCCAACGTGTCTGTATGCGTTCACAGCTCCCCAGCGAGGAGCTCACCGTTTCGCAGGAGACGATATTAACGAGCTCTGTGGGCGGCTCTTCGGCAGCTTGGGCAGCCTGCACCTTGGAGCTGTTCGGTTCGGTATTGATGGGCGACAACGAGGATTTGGGCTGCTCCGCAAGCTCCAGCATCATCTTTGCACATCGAACGTGTCGAAAATTAAAGTACCTTGGAATTGATACGAAAAAAAAAAAACAATGTTACATTACGCGGAAATTTGTTACATTTGTGTAAGTGCCAATTACTAAAATTTTCGATTTAACTGGTGTTAAGTGGATATTATATTATAGCCTGACATTAAATACTTGTACTACTAAATACCCTAATCCTGACGAAGATCTTTGGCTAATGGAAAATGGGGTCAAGGGGAGGAGGAAATTATCTTAATTCGAGTGCAAATTTATTGTAATCTCAGCTGTTTTGCTTATATGGGAGCTGATTGAAAATATTCTATATTGGTATATACCCTGCGCTTGAGCATCATTTATATACAGGGTATAAATCTTTTCACACCAATTCAATAGAGCTGACTGCTTAGTTGGGCCGAGTTAAGCGAAGTCAAGTGCAGTCTGAGCTAATTGCAGCCAAGCCACAGACAGTGCTTGTGCTTCCCAATGCACCAGATGCAGATTCATTAGCCAACTGACTCGTACACAACAGAGAGAGAGGGAGATAGAAAGAGAGAGTGAGAGAGATGTTCTGCCGTGGCAAATGATATGCAAATCGGATGTGGGCAAGCGGGAGGAGCGAGTCAAGGCTAGAGACATTCCAGTAGAACAGAGAACAACAATATTTCCATTGCCGCCGAGCGGAGTCGAGCTCTCATTAATTAAGAGTTGCATAATTTACACGAGATGCAAATGTTTTCTCTAAATGTTGCTTCCGGTGACCAAAGTGGCGCATAGACATGGCACCAACTGCATCCTGCCTTCCGCTCTCCGCTCGCTGCTAATTGAGTTATGCTGCTAAGCACCTGTTTATCGGCTAGAAACTAGGGCTTTGTAGAACCAAATGCTGGCATTACTTCATGTTGACAACTACTTAAAGATGTTAGATAATTAGGGTTTATAATTTGCTTACTCCAAATGTATGTTTTACCTAAATCAATCTGTATGTTGCTGTATGAAATATTTAGTGGAAGTATAAACGAGTATGAGCGAGTATTAATCAAATTATTATGAACGCTAGTATAAACTATATTTATATGAATAAAAATATACACATAGTTAATATAAATATATGTCGGAATGTTATTATTAGAAATTAATTACACTCGGACTTGTAACCGTCTCATCAATGCGATATTAAACTGTTGTTGAAATTGCAATTCGATATATTGATATCGTGTAAATCGATTGATTTAGTATCGTAGTGCAATTAATGCACTGTCACTAAGAGACAGACAACAATAGCTGTTGCTGAACGTGGTCCTGGGTGTCGCTGGGTGAGAGCGAGACGGCTAGTCATGTCGCTCGCAGCAGGGTCGCTGTGCTTTCGATGAACAGGAATATGCGACCATTATTAGAAGTTTCGAGAGTGGAAGAGAAACCACACTTGGCCGAAGACGATTGAACGAGTAAGACCATTTAAAAGAGTTTAGCGACCACCAGGAATTCGTTGATGCGCGTAGCTAAGATGGAAAACCAGAATGAGAAACGAACGCCCCGACATACATATATGTATACATATCGTAAATAAATAGAAACACATATTTTTTATATATATTTAATTATTATTCTTGCTAAATATTTCGTCTTTTTAATTAGTTTATAATCTGGTTTCTCTTAATGCATTTCTTATTAATCATTGTTATATGATCACTTGAACTAGTTTATTCATTACATTGTTCTTCTTAAAGCCAATTCCCAATGTAAATTAACAGACTACTGAATAGAGTTTAAGGTAAATAAATTATTGCAATTTTTCTTATGGAATTTTTTCAAACTATGACATTTAAACATGATCTCAATGAAGGCATAAAAAATCAAAAATATTTACATATGTTAAAAATATAGAAATATAATTTGCAATCGAAATTTTGTTTTTTAGTTTTAGTTTTTATAATTAACAGAAGTTGTTATTAAAATCAAGTTAATAGACAACAGAAATTTTTTGCAATAACTAAATATTAATAAAAATATACAAGAATAAGCAAAAATATAGATACATTTTCTTTTTAAATTTATATGCATACGACAAGAAAGTCGTATACTAATGTAGTTAATGCGGGTTTATAGTTGTCTTGATGAACTGTATATAGTTTTATATTCAAAACAGCTTGACAGAAACTTTTCATTTATTAATAAACAAAGCAGTCCATATGCATCTTAAATGTTTTACGACTATCACAACCGGAAACAATCAATTGGAAGGAAACAAAATTATGAGTAAAAAAAAAAAAAAAACATTTAAATAACAAGTAAAATGCATTAAAGCTCAAGCAGAGCAAAGCAATAAAAGCAGCTGCTGGCTTTGCTAGTTGCTGTATTAGAAAATGTTTTCAAATTAAGTTGATTCAACACAAAGCCTACTGAAATACTCTAATTTCTACAGCAATTTGTAAGAGCCAACTATTAACATAAATATTCACTCACCCTCTCGTGTTAATGTGAATGAACAGAGCATGCTCTAGTTGATCACACTCTATTAGCTCCTGTGCAGCAGACATTGAGTTAAGGCTGGAGCTGGAGCTGTAGCTGAAGAATAGAAGAGGAACAGAGCCAACGAAACCAAACGAATCCAAAAACTGTTGCAAAAACATGTCACATTAAGTGCACAGACAGCAGCAGGAAGTCTATGGGAGTTGAGTGCTTTTATTGCTGCCGGAATTCTGAGGACATTTCGCTTTGAAGTTGAATCCTTGCATTTGGCTTCCTCTTGTGTTTTTCCTTCTCCATTTTTTTTTTATGTTTTTGTATTTTTTTCTTGCTTCTTCCGCATGCGGGTGGGCGCTGCACTTGTTTATGTTTATGCATTTTGCACTTAAATGTAATGATAATGTCTCAGTTGATTTTGCATTTGCTGCGAATTCAAATCAGCGAATTGCACTGATTGTGTCTGCAAATTTTTGGCTACTTTCCATTTTTTGTAGAATTTTGCAAACAATTTTTTAATAAATTTTATTGTGATCTGAGTAAGTTAGTGGTAAATTTACTTAAAGAGAGGAAAGGAGAAAGAGTGATGGTTGATTCTTAGGTGAGTACTGCATACATATCGTATCTAATGAGATCGTGCCAATTAATTACGTACTGCAACGAGCTTTGCTCATTAAACTCTTTATATGGAGAAGGGAGAAAATAATGCTAAAATAATTAATATGAATATATGTATTTTATTTCTATCTATCTAAAATAATATGATTTTATTTTAATTGATTTAAATCGTAAAGCATTCAAGATTCATGCCAGCGCACAAAAGCTCTCGTGAATGCAGTTATCGCTGAGCTTCGCAGCTTTTGTCAGTTAAGCGGTTAAAGCGAGGTAGGCAAGCTTTCGAAACGGTGGCCAGACAGTGGTGTCCAAAATAAATGGCGCACTCTCAATACGCTCAATGCTTTAACAGAAGTGTGTATAAATATTGATAGTTGCATTTATAAATTTATGACAAATATCTATTTTATTGTAATTACATATTTAATGTGACTTACATTAATTTAATATAGCAAATAAATTTTAAAAAAATATATAAAATATAAATAAAATATCACATTTTTTAAGAATATAGCTAAAATATAAATTAAATAATCTACAACGTATATAACGTATTACATTTGAATTTTTTTTTATTGAAATAATTCAAAATAAATGATAATCATCAATCAAAGTTGACTTATGTGGGCTCGAACTGTGGGTCGAATGTGAATGCATGAATAACACTCCACTCAACGAGAATAGCATATATCAGATAGACTATATACATGATCAGATCGAAGATGGCAACTGAACGGCGAGCTAGGAAATTGAAAGTGACGATCCACAGCAGAGTTGAAAAGGCAATGAGCATGAAGAAAAAGTACGAATTATCGCCTTGTTCGCCTAGTAGCCAGCGCTTGGAGTAGAGCTGGCTCACCTTGGGATTGGTTAAGAAGTAGAGACCCAAGCCGATCGTAAAACCTATAAAAAAGTACGAAAACGAATGATTCAACAATTTCTATTAAGTCGAATAATGCAAACGTACTGAAAAATGGCCCAGCCAAGCCGGCAGCGAATGCCATTCCGCCGTAGCCCTTAATTGCCAAACTGATATTGAATATACTATCGCTAAGGGCCGAGCAAAATGCCCGAATACTGCTGGATGCGAAATCCTCGCTCATGTGCGAAACCAAGCCAATCACACAGCTGAGCACCTCGATCTCAGTGGCAAAGATTTTCAGTAGAACCAGGGAGATGCTGAACGTGAGTATCATGAAGAGCTGTGAATAAAAGTATACCAATCAATTTCATCTGTCTTTCTTAGTCTCTCTCTCTCTCTCTCTCTCTCTTTCTTTCTTTCTGGATACCTTGTGAAAACGCGGTGGTTTATCGGTGCGTGTCTTCCAGAAGACAAATATGGCTAGCGGCACGCTGACGCAGAAGCTCCAAACGGAAATGTTAAAGTACAAAACTATGAACGAACTTTGATACTCTAAGCAGGTCAATGCTGCAATGAAAATGATATATCATATGATATATACATATAGAAAACTTTAGCACAAACCATGCCAGAGAGTTATGACTATGAAGGGCGTCGTCACGATCTGTATGCAATTGAGCAGCTTGCTCCAGCCGTGCTTGTTCACGGAGGTGTCGACGACAGGTACGAATAGACTGCAGATGATTGAGACGGGCATGATCAGTACTATGTAGATTCGTTCAATGTACGAGCTCCGCTTGAATTCGCTCAAACTGATCGGATTTATCGAGTCCCATAGGTCGTTTAATAGAAACATATTACGGGGATTCTCTGGATTGTAGAAGATGTCGCGCAAGTATTTCTCATTATCCCTCACGATTACACTAGGCCGAGTCTGGCCATATTTCTCGAGGGCGCGCAGCTCCACATCATCAGGCTCATCATCGTCGAACGAAGTCTTTTTGCCATAATATGTCTTCAGCTTGGCCGAGATGAAGATCTCCGAGTGATTGTACTTGTCCACATTCTTGCTATCCAGCTCCATGTGAGCCAGCTTGTTCTGCATGTGCCGCAGTTTGCTCTTCGTCTTGAGTGTGGGCTGAGTCTTTCGGCTCAAAGCGTCGACCTTTTGGCGAAGGTCTGGTAAAGGCATTTTATTATAGATATACTCGAATTTGTGGGGTTTCTGATTTGGAGCGCTTCTTACCGTCAAGAGTGTTTCGCATCAACTTCAGATCGACAATATTGATAATCAAGTAAATGAAATACAAACAGATAAGGGCTGTAAATAAATTGAATTGATTAGATTAAATCAACTAAACAAAATGTGAAAAGATAACAGAAAAAAAAAAAAAAATAAATAAAAAAGAAATAAACAAAAGAAAACAAATCAAAGAAATATAACATACAATAAATTAAACTAATAAAATATTAAATATAACATTTTTTTTAATTTCACTAAATTAATGTAATATTAAATATAATCATTTAAGCAAAATAAATAGTTAAATGAAGGAAAAGTAAAGAAAAATTAATATAAAATAATATAGTATTTAATATTATCATTAAAGAATTTAAATTATTAATTAAATTAATTTTATATACAATATCATCATTTAAATTAATATTAATTTAATTTAATTTTGAATAATAATAATTATTACTATAATATATCTGTTAAATTAAAATTGATGTATTAATTTTATTAAGTTGATAGTTGAGTGAAAGGGAGAGAGGCAGATCAACAAAGGTTAATAATAACAGATCAGTCACACAGACTGTCAGATACTTGATCCTATATCAATATATCAATCAATGATCACTTATGGACTTATGAACTGAACTTCTCATAAAGATCAATGCTTTATATACGGTTGCCAATCGATTGCCTATAAATTGTAGCACACACTCTGTAACACTTACATAGTCCTTCGATTCGCGTTATTTTGTTATCAGTATCCATCTCGTAGAGGACCAGCTCGCAGGCGAGCATCATGAAGAGGAGATCGCGCACAGCGCCGTGGCCATTGATCTTGAAGGGTCTCAGGTAGCAGATGAGGCCACCATTAATTAGGACCACGGCAATCGCATTGGATAGGGTAATGTTGAACAGCGGCGACTCCTGCATGACGGGCGTCAGGTTGATGATCAGCTCCGGCAGGTGATTGCCGAAGCAGAGTAGAGTAATGCCCGCCAGATATTGGTTCATGTGCATCACGATCGAGACGATCTTCAGCAAAGGCGCAATGCTAAGGGGGGAGGGGATGGGATGGAGTGAATCTTACTACAAAGTCCTGACTTACTATTTGTCCACCAAGTGGGCCACCGCCAGCATCAGCAGGCCCATTATGACGATGGAGGCGCACATTACAGCAACCTCAGTGCTTCGCGTCTCGATGTTCATTTGGCAGTACATAATCCTGAAGTAGTCGATGCACTGCATCACCTGGATGCAATGCTTTATGGCCTTGGACAGGAAGCAGCGATGCGAGAAGTCCACGTACATCAGACTATTACAGCGCATCTTGGAGGATTGAACTCAGTTTCAGTACAGATTCGATTGCAAGCAAATTTCTTACAGTTTCAGTCTTACGCTTTCCCTCTCTTTCTTTCTACTCACCGATTTGTAGACATCCTCGATTGAGAAAGTCACATTCATGTTGATTGTCTTTTATGTGCCAGTGTATTGGTATGCAACTAGCTAAAAGTATGTACATATATTTATATATGTGTATAAACATAAATATGTTTATTGTATATGTTATGTATTAAATTGACATATATATATATGTATGTATGTATATTATAAATTATTGTCTCGAAGGTAACTAGATATGTATGTATATAGGTATATGTATATATGTATGTATATGCGAACAAAATATATAGAATTTTTTATATATGGATTTGAAATATCAGAGTGAAAATTATATATTTATATTAAATTATAACTTTATATATAAAATTATAGTTTATATTAATATAATACATTAAATATATTTATAGATATGTATAAAATTATTATTTATGTAAGTTTTTTATAGATATACTTAGAATATTTCTATAAGAAAAATCTTGTATATTTTAAGAATTTACAATATAAAATGAGTCCATAATTATCTAGATTTAGCTAAGCGAGATAAAGTATATGAGTGAGCTGGATAATTATAGTCATGTAATACATATTTAAAGCTGGATTATTGAGGTCATCTTAAAGAATGGATAATCAATCTTTCAGTTAATATTATCATAGAATTTTCACAAGCTTTCTTCAACTCTTATGTTCGAGGTGGGATAGCAAATGGAATCTGAGACCATTTGACGGGAAGACACTAGCAGCTAGTGTGATAAGGCTTTCATGCTTATCAATCGAATATATGTGAGCCGATAATAGCGAGACATAGTGTAGCCACGCTTTATATATACATTATATATATAAAACATATAATATATGCACATTTGCCGATAAGCAAACATTCGGCCAGTCGGGAACGTAAATCATTGGAGTATTTAGGTTTGGTCTACTATTTGTACTTCCCACGGGAGAATCATTACCATAAATTAAAATCTCAATATAAATTATTGAGACTTAATCTTTTTAAGAGCTCGATAAGCCGAACTTGAGAGCCAAGAAATTGCATTTATAAATGCCCCACGTCGATGGAGCTAAACACAATAAGCAAAGTTTAACCATGGTGTCTAAGGCAGGGTTCGCTCTAGTTCTCGCTGTGCTGGTCTGTGGCCAGTACGCCGTCCAGGGAGTCTACATCGTCTCCAAGGCCGAGTGGGGTGGCCGTGCACCCACCTATCGCGTTGCCCTGGGCAACTACCTGGACTACGCCATCATCCATCACACAGCGGGCAACTACTGCGAGACTCGCGCTGCCTGCGCACAGCAGCTGCGCAACGTCCAGAGCTACCACATGGACGAACTGGGCTGGCCCGATATCGGCTACAACTTCCTGATCGGCGGCGATGGCGCTGTCTATGAGGGTCGCGGCTGGAACTCGATGGGCGCCCATGCCGCCGAATGGAATCCCTACAGCATTGGCATCTCCTTCCTGGGCAACTACAACTGGGACACCCTGGAGCCGAACATGATCGCAGCCGCTCAGGGTCTGCTCAACGATGCCGTCAGCCGTGGCCAGCTCGCCTCCGGCTACATTCTCTATGGCCATCGTCAGGTGAGCGCCACCGAATGCCCCGGCACCCACATCTGGAACGAGATTCGCAGCTGGTCCCACTGGAGGGCTTAGAGCACACTGACTGTCTTCACTAACCAATAAATGAATGATTCAATTAAAATGATTGGCATCTTGTTTTATTATAATATTAAAGAGAAGGGGATATTTATAAACCATATGGTAGAGACAGACGTTGGTAGAAACCCATTTAAATATTTGTAGCTTATTTGAAATACAGATTTTATTTCTTATTCATTGTTCAATTAATGCTGATATTAGGATACAAATCTCTAAAGGATTTGAATGTGCTAGGATGAGCTGGACCCAGTAGATTTACTTAAAAGAGAAGTAAAAAAAAAGTTTTGATTTGCATTTCGTTAAATCAATCAAAATATATATAAATAAAATGATTAAATTTTATTGCTTATGATATACAAAAGTACAAGTATATATATATATATATATATATATATATATATATATATATATATATATATATATATATATATATATATATATATATATATATATTTATAAAGCTACAAGAGGCTTCCATACAAAGAGATAGATAGACAAGGCTGATTGCCAAGCAGTTATCAAAAAAATATTAAAGTATTTCAAGTATCAATGCACATACATACTTACATACATGTACATACACATACATACATACATACATGTATATATATACACATACACATACACATATTCAAAAAGCCAATAAACTCTTGTAGGTCCAACACAGAAAAGTCACATCTAAATCTAATCGAGCTATAAAACAGATAAACGATTTGCTCAAATAATGACAAGAATCGTTTTTTTTTTTTAACCTCGTCGAGTATATTTTGAACAAATTAATTAAATGGCACTCGGATTGATTAAAAACTCATTCGAGCACAGCTGGGGAGACACACGAGTATCAGAGCCTTCCCTAGATTGTCTGCGTATCAGATCAAAAGTCCCCCAACCCTCTTATGAATATATGTATATATATGTATATACATATATTGTATATATACCTATATATTGGCGCATCAAGTGTCGTGTGCTGTGCGAATCATTCGGAAGAGATAACACACCTCTCTCTGGGCTCTATAAAAGTAGCTCCACATCGATCGGCCTTCACACAATCCAATCCAATCCAATCGAGAATTATGGCAAGCAAAGCTCTCATCGCTCTGGCCGTGCTCCTGTGCGCCAACGCCGTCTTCGGCGTGAATATCATCAGCAAGTCGCAGTGGGGCGGCCGCTCGCCCAATGGCAAATCCACGCTCGCCAACAAGCTGAGCTACGCCGTCATCCACCACACCGCCGGCAATTACTGCACCACCCGCGCTGCCTGCGAGCAGCAGCTGCGCAACATCCAGGCCTACCACATGGACAGCCTCGGCTGGGCGGACATCGGCTACAACTTCCTGATCGGCGGCGATGGCAACGTGTACGAGGGTCGCGGCTGGAACGTGATGGGCGCCCATGCCACCAGCTGGAACGCCAAGTCCATTGGCATCTCCTTCCTGGGCAACTACAACAACGACAGACTCACCTCGGCCCAGATCTCAGCAGCCAAGAGCCTCCTGGCCGATGCAGTCTCCCGTGGCCAGCTCGTCTCCGGCTACACTCTGTACGGCCACCGCCAGGTCGGCTCCACCGAATGCCCCGGCACCAACATCTGGAACGAGATTCGCACCTGGGCCAACTGGAGGGCTTAAATGGACGCTCGACTACGTAGCTCAGGCTGCAAAATAAAAACTTTTTAAATATAATATATTTATGCGTAAGACTGGGCGTATATTTTTCAATGGGGGATTTTCGTGGAGGCCTTCCCCAGTAGCTAGAGATTGTTTACATATGCTTAAAGATCAGTTGGAATATATTTTGACATAAACAAATACTCAGATAGAATAGAATACCGTTGATTAACTAGAAGCTAATCTGATAAAAGAGTAGAATGATTATATATTGAATAAAAACTGATCAATAGGCTAAGCTGGACCTTTAGATAAGTATTATTTATATAACTTTATATTTATTAAGACAGCCAACTGAAATTGGCAAATTTGTAAATTTAAAGATTTTCCTGCTTATCGATTCATGCTGTGACTCAGCACTGGAGGACTGAAATTATTAGCCCAGTAAAGCTTAGGCCGTGTTTCCATGGAGCTCGCTTCTGAAATCCCCTGCGTTGAGTCATTCGCCGCTTAATCTCGACACATGTAAAGTTTATTGAATTTTCGTATAAGTTTTTATTATGCAGCATTTGGAAAAAAAAAAGTTCAGAATTTGAGGGAAATCCTTTCGCAGGCTTCTTAAGCCTTCCAGTTGGCCCAGGTGCGGATCTCGTTCCACAGGTTGGTGCCGGGGCATTCGGTGGCGCTGACCTGACGATGGCCGTATAGAGTATAGCCGGAGCTGATCTGGCCACGGGAGACGGCATCAGCCAAAATGCCCTTGGCAGCGCTGATCATCGCAGCGGTGGGTCGGTTGTTGTTGAAGTTGCCCAGGAAGGAGATGCCAATGGACTTGGAGTTCCAGTTGGTGGCATGGGCGCCCACCACGTTCCAGCCGCGACCCTCATAGACTGCGCCATCACCGCCGATCAGGAAGTTGTAGCCGATGTCGGGCCAGCCCAGGCTGTTCATGTGGTAGGACTGGATGTTGCGCAGCTCCTGGGCACAGGCATCGCGGGTGCTGCAGTAGTTGCCGGCGGTGTGGTGGATTACGGCATAGCCCAAGTAGTTGCCCAGAGTGGTCTTGCTGGTGGGGTTGCGTCCGCCCCAAGCTGCCTTGGAGACGACGGCAACGCCGACGACGGCCTGTGCGCAGAGCAGCACGGCCAGAGCGATGATAGCCTTGTTTACCATGATTGCGAATCGAAAAGATTTCTATGCCAACTGGTGGAACTCTCTTGCTTATATACCACGGGCAGACTTGGCCCTTCGAGCTGTGGGGTGATAAACTACTATCAATGTATAATCCTGATACTCGTATCAGAGTCTTGAATATTTTGCACTCGATTTGCCAAAGCAAACTAAATGCATCCAATAAATTTCGAGTTCAGATTGCGATTTGCCTAATTTATGGCTGCTGTGCTTGCCCAAACCTTTCAACGGCTCGTGTCAAACATGAGAAGTTGTTGTTGCTGATAATACAAAGTAGAGCAGCTCTATCTGGGAAAGCCTACGCACTTCAATTAAATGATTTACGTTTAATAATTAATGGTAATGTTATTACTATTAATATTATTATTATAAATTTTAAAAATATTGTTAATGTTATTTATTATTTGTTTTATATATTAATTAAATTTTTTACTATATGCCAAAAATATGAGAGGAAGAAGAATTCTAATTGACTTCACAATTTTTGCTGAACTCTATATAAAAATATAATAATAGATTTACATATAATTAGCATAATTATTCGATGCTTAACTATGATATGCATATATTATATTCTTAGTCAAGGTAATTTTCAAAATTGAAAACAAATTTTAAGATTTATACTATACGAAACTTACTGGAATAAAAATATAAATATATACATAGATTTATATATGAATATTTATTAAATTATATATAAATATATATTTATACATAAATATATATTAAATTATAATAAGTTGAGGAGTTGTGTCTGAAATTTTATGTACATATTATTGGTAATAATAATAATAACAGTAATAGAAATATAAATATAAATAAAAATAGAAATCTTCAAGATTCACTTCGATCAATGGTCACAGCAAAGGATTAATGTAATGAAGTCATTAATCAACAAGAATTTAGATAAGCGAGCACCAAAATAAATCCGTCCAGACTTGTTTATACAGATAAGTTTATGCTATTGAATGACTTTTGAGTGGTCTAATAGAGACGATCTGATACGGAGATAGTCTGCACTTCAAACGGCCTTATTTATGAATACCCTACAATCAAAAGTACACGAGATATTATTATTGACTTGATCCCAGAACGAAATTTTGATAGTAGATTACTCTAACTGTAACTGGATGGAGGGATGGAGTGTAGAAAGCAATTGATAATAGTAATAATAATTATAGTAATGTTTTTTTTATAGCAAACATTTTTCAACGAATTAAAACTGATTTTGAAACATTAGTTCATAACTGTGTAAAGATAATTATATTTTTTTTTTATAAATTTTTATTATGCAGCATTTGAAAATTGTTTATATCGAAAATTCTTTCGAGAACTTCTTAGGCCTTCCAGTTGGCCCAGGTGCGGATCTCGTTCCACAGGTTGTTGCCGGGGCACTCGGTGGAGCTGACCTGGCGATGGCCGTACAGAGTGTAGCCGGAGCTGATCTGGCCACGGGAGACGGCATCGGCCAGGAGACTCTTGGCAGCGCTGATCATGGCAGCGGTGGGCTTAGAGTTGCTGAAGTTGCCCATGAAGGAGATGCCAATGGACTTGGAGTTCCAGTTGGTGGCGTGGGCTCCCAGAACGTTCCAGCCGCGACCCTCATAGACGGCACCATCACCGCCGATCAGGAAGTTGTAGCCGATGTCAGCCCAGCCGAGGCTGTTCATGTGGTAGGACTGGATGTTGCGCAGCTCCTGGGCACAGGCATCGCGGGTGCTGCAGTAGTTGCCGGCGGTGTGGTGGATTACGGCATAGCCCAAGTAGTTGCCCAGAGTGGTCTTGCTGGTGGGGTTGCGTCCGCCCCAAGCTGCCTTGGAGACGACGGCAACGCCGAGGACGGCCTCGGCGCAGAGGAGCACAGCCAGAGCGATGATAACCTTGCTAACCATGGTGAATTGTTGACTACGAAAACTCAACTGATGTCGGCTATAACATCGCCTTTGCTTATATATGCCACAGGAGTTGAAAATGGCGTGAGATTTATCTATTTCTTAAATAATATTTAGTCTATCGGATGAGTTTGGCATTTTTTTATTTTAGTACAAATTTATGAATTGCGAGCAATCAGATTGCGATTTGCCTGATTTATGGCTGCTGCGCCTGCCCAAACCTTTCAACGGCTCGTGTCAAACATGAGAAGTTGTTGTTGGTGATAATACAAAATAGAGCAGCTTTATCTGGGAAAGCCTACGCATTTCAATTAAATTATTTACATTTAATGATTAATGTTAATGTTTTTTTTTATATATATTACTTAAATTTTTACTATATGCCAAAAATATGAGAGGAAGAAGAATTCTAATTGACTTCACACTTTTTGCTGGGCTCTATATAAAAATATAATAATAGATTTACATATAATTAGCATAATTATTCGATGCTTAACTATGCATATATTATATTATTAGTTAAGGTTATTTTCAAAATTTAAAACCAATTTTAAGATTTATACTTTACGAAACTTACTGGAATAAAAATATAAATATATACATAAATTTATATATAAATATATATTAAATGATATATAAATATATATAAATATATATTAATTTATAATAAGTAGAAGAGTTATGAATATTTATACGTAAATATATACTAAATTATAATAAGTAGAATAGTTGTGTCTGAAATTTTATAAAAATACCAGAACCTACTTACATAATTCATAAGGAAGATGTATACAATGGAAATTCAAGCAATGATGACAACAGTGTGCGAGATATAAATAGAGATTGAGTAGAATAGAAGGAGATAGATATACAGTGACGAACTAAACTATTGGCACAGCAAGCTTTTTAAACTTTAAAGCAATTTTGTAATTGTTTTTTAACGTTTTTTTTTAGTGAAACAAAAAATTTACTAAATAGAATTGGGTATTTATTAAATTATACAGTAACAAGTAAGAAAGCTCTAGTCGAGACTGCTTGACTAAGAGATCCCCTGAGCCCTTGGAGTAATAGCTATTTCAATAATTTTTCGCGTCTTTCAGCTTACACAAGAAACACGCTCACACACACGCACACACACACAGGCATACACACACAAGCACCCACGCATAAACACGCATGGGCGCAGTGTGCGCTTACTATGAGAACTTAATTGTTTAATAACTTTTTGTGGACATACGATCTTCATGAAACTTTCAGATTATGATTATAACATGAATATGCATGTATTTGCCAAATCACAAGTCTCTAGTATTTGAAATACGCTTTTTACAAAGCTGAGGGTGAGGGGGTGAATATAGGGGTGGGGGGTAAATTTTAACAAAAACCGAAATTGTATAAATTGCATATAAGCATACATTAAAAATTTGGAGACTCTAGCAATAAAGGTGTAGAAGATATAATTTTATAACTGGTTTTCGATAAGGGTTTTTATTGATAAAAAAAGAGCAGGATGAGTTATCGATTTTTAATGATAAACTTGATATCCGCGATGTAATTACGGACATTTAAAAAAAAATTGAAGTCTCTAGCTCTTATATCTTCTGAAATCGACGCGTTCATACATACGGACAGACGGACAGACAGGGATCTGCCACGCCTCCTTCTGCCTGTTACATACATTTCAACAAAACCATTATACCCCGATTTCCCATTGAAAATTGGTTCAGGGTATAAAAATGTATGATGAAGTTTTTCGGAATAATTTGTTTTTTTTTTTTTTTGTATAACTTAAAAGATCCCCTATTCTATTTGGTCAATTTTTTGTTTCATTAAAAAAACGTTTCAAAATATTTGTAAAATTGCTATAAAGTTTTAAAGCCTTGCTGTGCCGATAATTTGTTCGTTACTGTATGTACATATTATTGGTAATAGTAATAATAACAGTAATAGAAATATAAATATAAATAAAAATAGAATTCTTCAAGATTCACTTCGATCAATGGTCACAGCAAAGGATTAATGTAATGAAGTCATTAATCAACAAGAATTTAGATAAGCGAGCACCAAAATAAATCCGTCCAGACTTGTTTATACAGATAAGTTTATGCTATTGAATGACTTTTGAGTGGTCTAATAGAGACGATCTGATACGGAGATAGTCTGCACTTCAAACGGCCTTATTTATGAATACCCTACAATCAAAAGTACACGAGATATTATTATTGACTTGATCCCAGAACGAAATTTTGATAGTAGATTACTCTAACTGTAACTGGATGGAGGGATGGAGTGTAGAAAGCAATTGATAATAGTAATAATAATTATAGTAATGTTTTTTTTATAGCAAACATTTTTCAACGAATTAAAACTGATTTTGAAACATTAGTTCATAACTGTGTAAAGATAATTATATTTTTTTTTTATAAATTTTTATTATGCAGCATTTGAAAATTGTTTATATCGAAAATTCTTTCGAGAACTTCTTAGGCCTTCCAGTTGGCCCAGGTGCGGATCTCGTTCCACAGGTTGTTGCCGGGGCACTCGGTGGAGCTGACCTGGCGATGGCCGTACAGAGTGTAGCCGGAGCTGATCTGGCCACGGGAGACGGCATCGGCCAGGAGACTCTTGGCAGCGCTGATCATGGCAGCGGTGGGCTTAGAGTTGCTGAAGTTGCCCATGAAGGAGATGCCAATGGACTTGGAGTTCCAGTTGGTGGCGTGGGCTCCCAGAACGTTCCAGCCGCGACCCTCATAGACGGCACCATCACCGCCGATCAGGAAGTTGTAGCCGATGTCAGCCCAGCCGAGGCTGTTCATGTGGTAGGACTGGATGTTGCGCAGCTCCTGGGCACAGGCATCGCGGGTGCTGCAGTAGTTGCCGGCGGTGTGGTGGATTACGGCATAGCCCAAGTAGTTGCCCAGAGTGGTCTTGCTGGTGGGGTTGCGTCCGCCCCAAGCTGCCTTGGAGACGACGGCAACGCCGAGGACGGCCTCGGCGCAGAGGAGCACAGCCAGAGCGATGATAACCTTGCTAACCATGGTGAATTGTTGACTACGAAAACTCAACTGATGTCGGCTATAACATCGCCTTTGCTTATATATGCCACAGGAGTTGAAAATGGCGTGAGATTTATCTATTTGTTAAATAATATTTAATCTATGGGATGAGTTTGGCATTTTTTTATTTTAGTACAAATTTATGAATTGCGAGCAAATCTATCAAATTCAATTAATTTATAATAAAGATACGATTTGAAGCATTTATGGCACACACATGCCGGTAGTAAAAGGTCAGACAGTCTATTTTTGATTTCTTCAAAATACAATTGTTTATCTGTAAAAACTATTGTAATAATTGTATACACAGAAATACCATGAGCTTATTGAAAGTGGGTAAGTGAGGTATATTTAAGAATAAAATAAAATTAATTGTCATCTATAAATATGTGCGTGGATCCCCAATCATAATATTTGATAAAAGCATATATTCTTGTACACCCAATTCATAAATTAAAATTATGCAATCCCTAAGTATTAAAGTTGTTTTGGCTAGAAAGTTCCATTGTTTATTTTTATTTTTCATTTTTTTTCTTTTTTTTTTTTGTACTTTATTACTTTATAATAAATCGAGTATGCGAAAGACACTTCGTTAGTCCAAATCAGGCTGTCTAGTCGGGCACTCCCCTCTAGAGTGCTTTTACTTGATTACAAACAGATACGTAAGTTGATAATACGTTTATTAGTGAGCTTTTTACAACAAATAAATAAGAAGAAAAACAAAAACAATAATCATTTACAAATTCTATTTCAGTGTTGACATTTTTCGTGAATACCCTGTAGCTATTTGTACGAATAATAGAGGGTATACTCATACCTTATAAGAAGGCCTGAATAGCGAAGCAAGTCTCAGACTCCTAGCCTCCTCTATTGGATTTAAACAACGTCCATTTAATCCTTTTTACCGATGAGCCGCTCCATAAATATTCTTCCCTTCCAACTTATTCTATTTTGGGTAGGATGACAGTTGAACAATAAATCAGTCAATTATTTTAATCTACTATATATTTATTTATAAAAAATTTGTATTATTAATTATGAACATATTTAGTTGATTATATACAGGGTATTCCGAGCTGTGTTGAAAATTCGCGTCACACTGACTTAGTGAAAAATCAATCGAGTCTTTATGAAAACACGTGATGTTTGATTTAATGTTGACTTGCCGCATGATTTACTATATTTAGCTGTCCGCACCGTAAACACAATGGAAATCTTATCACTGATTTGCTCCAATAAATTCAGAATAATTCCATTATTTGGTTTGTGAATGAAATGGTCACCGGAATAAATATATATCAAAGCCACGCCCAGTGGCGTGTGGCCGCCCAAATTCTAGAAGACCCTTCGCAATTAAGTAGTTAGTTAATTATTAACTAGTGGATACCCTACATAACGGAAAAACTTCTTAGTTCCAATGACATTTAATAATTAATAATTAGTGCAAGTCTGCTACTTATTAAACATAGTTCTTAAATTCCATTAACTATAAGGTTACTTGGGATAATTTCATATTCAATATACGGAACTCTCCTCGCATTAGTACTCACAGACTTTTGATAAAGGCACGAATTGAATTCGTAATAGTTGCTTGAATATTCCAGCTAATGAGTTTAATGAGTATTCAGTGATTGTAATCCAAATTATCATAATCATAATAATTATTATTCGGATGATTATTTAATAAACGACAATTGTTACTATGATCTTTAACAAAATTAGTTCCTATTTTATAATATTTGACAATTACGATATAAAACAATTATATATTATTGCTATGCAAACTTATATTAAGATATTTACATTAAAATATTTACCATAAAGAGAAGAAAGTTCCGCCGCACTGCTCGTCTGAGGTCCAGATCAAGAATGTAACTGGAGAAGCAGAACACACTTGCCTTTATATAGGAAGCCAACTCTTCAAACTCCAACTCAAGGGCGCGCTCAAATTTTAACCTTGCTCTGAGATAAGCTGAATGTGAATGTGTGGGTGAGAAAAGCTGAAGGGGAACGTGTGGGTGAGAAATGCTTAAGCTGAATGCGTGAAAGAGTATTAGCAGCAATCTATACACATACATACACAGCTGAATTGTTCTCCTTCAGCCTCTCTTGTTCAAGGACTTGCCTTGATGATACATTTCGACAGAGAGGCATATAGAGGCAGGCAGACATTGACGTAGAGAGAGAGAGAGAGAGAGAGAGAGAGAGAGAGAGAGAGAGAGAGAGAGAGAGAGAGAGAGAGAGAGAGAGAGAGTGGCAAATCGGCAGTGAAGATACAAGTAAGAGACAGAGAGAGATAGAGAGAGAGAGGCGGAGAGAGACAGACAGCCATAGTTGACATGTGTAGATCAGTCTTGCTCATCACTCAGATCAGGAATACATACATATATACTCCCTATAAGGCTTGCCTGCTAAATGCACAAAAAAAAAAAAAAAAAAGACAATCAATAATTAAATTCGTATTAATTTCATTTTAAACTAATATTTATTCGAATATCTTTGCATATTTAGTATACAGTATACATATAGATGTTGTACATACATAAAATATTGTTATATTTTGTAGTTTTCGTTATTTGTTTTGGATGTCTTTGAAGTGTGGTAATTGAAATAAAAAACAAAAGCTTGACAAAAACCTAAATGGAAATTGACATACTGTGTTTATAATATGCACAAAGTCTTACAGTTAGCTTAGAACATAAAAAGAGTATGCGTTCGCATAGACTTCCCTTTATTAGATTCGTGTAACATCCGGTGTGGCTCTCCTTTCTTTTCTTCACTTTACTTTCCTTTTTGGTAACAACTACTCGCGCTTAACTAGGTAAAATTCACATGATAATTAAATGAAAACCAGTGCTTCAATATACATATTAATATATAAATATATATATCATGGTAACTTGAAGAGCAAAATTCAGAGAATATTTATTCATAGGGATAGGGCTAACGCGTGTTCAAGTTTAACAACAATACGCGACGGCTAGAGGTATACATTATAATGATTTTCTATATTCAAAAACATTTGCCAATATTTTTTTTTGGTTTTTCTTTTTTTTTTTTTTTTTTTTTTTTGTATACAATATTAATAGAAAATTCAGAACAAAGTGTGGCAGAAACTAAACTGTTTGGATTTGTCCCTATGGGAGCGCACAGGGTATAGTGGGGTACGAGGAATGAATTGCAAACAAAATACAAATGTGCTAATGTTTGGGCAAGATATATATGTATATATAAAGAGAGAGAGAGAGATAGACAGGGGAGAGACAGGGAAGCGTGTGGGCGAAGGTCTCTGCTCACAACACAATAATCATGTAAACGCTTTAAAGAAATCACAACTTAGGCCTGACTCTCGTTGCGTCCAGGCACCTGGCCGGGTATGTTCACCTGGCGGCTGAGCGACGATTGCGATTCCCCCATTTGCGCATGGCCAGCAGCAGCAGCAGCAGCAGCAGCTGCTGCGACATCGTTGTATGGCGGTGGCGGAACTGCACCTTCGATTACATCAATGCCAGCATCAATAACCTCCAGATCCACATCGTCGTCGTTGTTATCATCTGATACGTTGCCGCTGCCATGAGTCGCTTGCTCGCTGCGCCGCATTGGTGGCGTGTTGGCATTCACATGAACCGTATTGTTGTTGTTCGGCATGTCGTTGTTGTTGTCCAGGTTGTCATCCATATTGGGTGCAGCATTGCCAGCGCCAGCATTCAGTGCCACAAACAGTGGGGTATTGCCGCCACCGTCTGATTGAGCCTGCGCCCCGCCAGCCGCAGTCTCGTCCTCATTCTGATAGTTGGACATGGCCACCTGGTAGGACGGCGGTGGTGCCTGCTTCAGATATTGAGCAATTGCCTCATCATAGTTGGGCAGCAGAGTCGAATATGCTCGCTCCTCAGCTCCAAAGCCACCTCCGCCAATGCCACCGCGCACAGCCATCTCGGGCAGGACGCAGGGCAGCAAGCTGCGCAGATGCTGTTGCCGGAGCGTCAAGTACTTATAGCAGCGCCAGACGATGCCAATGCAATAGGCCTTAAGGAACACGATGCACACGAATACCACCAGCACAACCACAACGAGCTCCTCTGGGGGCAGCTCCAGCAGCTTCTCGCGCCACGGCAGCCGATGAGACTCGGCGATGAAACGGTGAATGGCCTGCAGATAGCATAGGTAACCAGCAGCAGTCAAACTACAAGCCAAGCAAAAGTAATTCATTAAAATATTTGCATATCAAATAGATTTTCAGGCCACTCACGTAGTTATAGCAAAGTCAAACAACTGCAAGCAGAAGAAGGGCAAAAGATGCGACGGCTTGCCCTTGATAGTTCCATAGATCATCATCAGGGTGATGGCTATCATGCAGGTGCACACCAGCCCGCCCATATCAAAGTTCTCTGGAAAGAGAGGATTGCCAATTAAATATTGATTGCCTGGAATTGAACTAGATCTGGTGCTTACGGTAACGCTTACGATAGTTGAAGGAATGATCACGATAGGCGTAGGGTGGATCCACTTTGCTCAACGGTGTGGGCAATGCCGGTGCATTCAGATCGACGGTAAAATCATGGCTGCCGCTCTCCAATTCATCCATCATTTCCGGATTGCGCCAAATGACAGCCAGCACGCTCAGAGCCAGAATATTTAAGAACTGTGGAAAAGACGGAGAATGAAGGAATATATAAATAAGTATAGTAGATAAGTTGAGCAATGAAGGAATATATAAATAAGTATAGTAGATAAGTTGAGCAATGAGGGGCCGATGGGAGTTCATTGATGTGAGTTTATCAGAGAGCTTAAGTTAAGAATTATGAAAAATGTGTGTAAGACATTTAGGGAGATTATTATTATAAACACTTGTACTTAGTCAATAACTTACAACAGTGATTATCTAACGACCTATAGAACAGAAGCACATACTGCCTTGGCTAAGCTTGGGCAGAGAGTATATTTTTCCGTTAGGAAGAGATTTCTCATAGTGTAAACATTAGTACGGTCTCTAGACTCCACCTCTTCGGAGATGTTATATGAGGCATAGGCGTTTTTTCACAGAACAAATATCTGTATATATATTTGCAAAGCAGGAATCAAAAATAGAATATGTGAATCTTAACTCTGAATGCTCTTTGTTTGCTCTTTTTGACAGCTGAGGCACAACTCTGAGGCGTCGACTGGCTCCAGGGTTTGCCAGTAGTTCATATGCTGCGTCTGCAGCCAGTTGAGGTAGTTGAGGAAGGTGTCGTAGGTGAACTCTTCGGCGATGTGGCAGTGCAGTCGATGATGATAGCAGCACTGGCCGTCATAGATCCAGCTGCGCTGCTGTGGGGGCTGCATGCCAGTGCGTTCCAGATGCTGCAGAAAGGCATCCCGATCGGCGCCATAGCAGAGTCGAGTCGTCGTATAGCCAATGCCGTCGTGCAGGCGCTGCAGCACTTCCGGCAGCGAGATAATGCGCTTTAGCTCAACGTACTGGCACTGCCGATCGTGCAGGCGGATGAGCAGCCAGGGGGGCACCAGAGCAAAGCGTACGCAGGCAATCAGCTGAGTGACATTCAGTCGCCGCTTGGGCCAATCGAAGTTGAGCCAGCGCACGGCGGACATGAAGACCTCCAGCTCGGAGTTGACACAAATGCCGTTCGAGCTTAGGAGTAGCAGAAGGGCGCGCAGGGGCAGCTGCAGGAACTCCTGCGAGGCGACAAGAGTCAGGAAGAAGCGACCCACACGCTGCAGCTGCGAGCGATGGGCACGTTCCATGCGCAAGAGTCGTGCCTCCAGGTAGAGCATCACCGCCGACTCCTCGGTGATGGCGTGCGCCAGGCAATGATCGCACTGCCTCTCCAGCTGCACTATCCGCAGAAAGCTGGCGGCACGTAGCACCTCCAGCAAGCCGAGTCGTGATAACAGCGGGCCATCCACAATCATCCACTCGTATATGAGGCGCAAGGCACGCGGCGTCACCCAATCTGCGGGCAGATCCACGTTCAGCGTGTTGCTGCCGATATCGCAGAAGAGACCCGAGTAGCACTGCAGCACGATGAGGTGAGCGTGCAGGCAGCTCTCGCCTATGGTAACCGTGGTATTTGTTTTTAGATGCTTTCTCACGAGCGTCATCAGCAAATCGTAGAGCGGCGGCTTATCTACTCTCACTTGAGTTCCCTCCGTCTCTGGCCACTCGTCGAGCGATGCGTAGCCCAGCGAGTGCAGTGAACGCTCTTCCAGGCTGTTGTATGGTTTCTCGGACAGGCACACGGGAGGCTGAGCGGATTCTGCCTCGATACCATCCGCCCATTCGCTGCCCTCGCCACACTCCGACTCCTCGCTCAGGGGATTATATCGGACAATAGATCTCCTCACTTCCCTTTCATCATCTGACTGCATCGCCTTGTAATCGCAGTGGACTCCCATGAGATGGGTAGCGGTGACCACATGTCCACCAATTGTTGTGGATCCGAAAACATTATACATCAAAAATTTATTTCCTAATAAATGTGGTTCACTTTTCAAAACATGTCAATTGTGGCAGCTGCTCCAAAAGATATTTGATTTGAGAGAACAGAAGTTGCTTGGGCAAATGGTTTATAAACTGAATTTCGATATACAGAAAACTATTTGCTTGCAGAAGAAAAAAAACAGCTATATAAATAATTACAATCAAGCGTCGCTAAAAAAAGATTTTGCTTTCGTTTTACTCTTTCACAATGGGAGTCAAGTCAGGCCAAAATGTACTCAGTTGAGTTGGACTTGTCTGTCAGAGATAACTGGACTGATATTGTTAAGCAAACAGTAAACAAAGCGAATGTTTACAGTTAGGGCTAGAAAAACAGGAAAGCATTGAAATGGAAAACTTCCAAATGCTAATACCTTATGCATGTGCAAGGTCAATGTAAATGGCGCATATAATATACATATATACATATACATATATCTAAAAGTATGCTTTTAATTAAATACAGTAATCATCATGACAAAAGCCTCTGCAATGCAGCCATAAACATATCAGTGTTGAAATTCTAGACCGTAATCCGACACTTTGCAATGCATCAGTAAAAATTACGATAAAACGTAAATAACTTCATTTAATCACGACGTAAGCGCGTGAATAACAACTGTAAATGCTTTCAATAAAACATAATCAGGTGATTTGGTAGGTGACTCGAATCGGGCATTGCGAATCAGTTAGCTGTGCATGCATACAGAAAACTTGATGAGTCCGCCGCAACGGCCGTGTGACGTCACAATAGTGCGTGGCGAAAGTTGGCAACCTTCGTCTAGCTCGTGCAACTTTCAAAGTCGAATCGAGTCGGCAACAGTTTGAGAGTCACTGCGTATGCAGCGACAATTGATTTTTCCCTTTCGTGTCTGACACTGAACAGGGTCAACTCGAATGGGTGTATGCGTGTCCCTGTATGACTGGGTGTGCGTGTGTGTGTGTGTATGTGCTTAGCTGCAGTCATGCGTAGGCAGTAAGATCAAGGATATTGCGACGTAATTTCGCTTACCAGATGCCAGAGGCCAATCATGAGCGTAGCGGTATGTACGTGCAGGCCAAAGCAGCAGGTCCATTCCTTATTGATGCGGCCATGGGTGTTGCTGATGCCATTGTTGTTGTTGTTGTGGTGATTGCGTTGCGGACCCATTTTGACACGGATCCTAAACATTGCACGTCCCACAGCCGAGCCGATGGCGGATATGCTGGCTGTGTCGCGTCGCAGTGAACTGTAGACGGGAAAAGTGAGCGTGGTTAGGCATTAATTATACTAGATGCATTCGAATTCAATGATGAGTATGTATCGCACAAACACAAACACATACACACACTCACACACATTCAATCACTTACACCCACTTGCAAATCTATGTAATGTGCATGTGTATTGGTTTTTGTGTATTTATTATTGTGACACTTTTTCACAGCAGAGTCTCTTGCATTTGCACTTCATTTATGCACGATTTCGTAAGATTGCGGTGGTTATTTTATATACATTTGGTTAGCGTACCTCAGATATATGCTTTTATGGAATTGTAGTTAATTTTTATTACTTATTTTGTCGCGCTTCAACGTTTTTACGAGCAGCGCTTAGATTCGCTATTAGCAAAAAACCCCTAGCAATTGACCTGTGTGACCGTTTGCCGACTGCTAGTCCCTTTATTATCGATGTACTCAAATTGGTAGGGCTAGTACGGTGGTGACAAGCAGCCCGCAATATTAATAGCTGAGTCAGGTCACAAAAAAAAAAAAACCAAAAACAAAAAATCAAAGTTATATAATAAAATAAAATAATTACAAATGACAAAAACGTTAGGTAATATTTAAAAAGAATTAAAAGTTAAGTCATGAAATCATTTAAAAACATATGAAGCTCTTGTTCCACGACCAATCGATTACACTATCGATAGCTCCATCGGCAAGCTGCTAGTAGAACATTTTATTTTGTTGTTGCTTCAGTTGCGTTCCGTCTCGTGTGCTGTTCTTTCGTAACGTTTAATTCATTTGTGTAACATTTTTATTTTGAATACCTTACGATATGGTGTTAATAAAGGAATATCGTGTTTGCATGCCGCTCACTGTTGAGGAGGTAAGTAAATACCGTATTTGCCAATTGATTAACAATTCAGCATTTCGCATTCACTCGCAGTACAAAATCGGTCAGCTGTATATGATTGCGCGCCACAGTCTGGAGCAATCGGACGAGGGCGAAGGCGTCGAGGTAATGGACAACAAGCCATGCGAAGATCCCGTTCACGGCAAGGGGCAGTACACGGAGAAGCGCATACACCTGTCCAAGTGCGATTGCCGAAAATCGTGTCCAAATATCCTTTTCTAATCATCTTTTCGACCTTTTCAGTCGGCTTCCTTACTGGATTCAGGCCATATGTCCGCGCGTCTTCTATGTGACGGAAAAATCATGGAATTACTATCCTTATACGCTAACAGGTAAGCGTACATATACGGCGGATTTATTTTTGTAGCAAGTTACTTCTATTTATATCATTAGCCTTTAAGTCCCTTGTGCCATATGGCAGACGCTTGACCTTTCCTGCGAAAGTATTATACAGTAGAAACTGCTTTGAGAGAATGGTTAGGGATTTAATTGAAGTTAGAACAGCAATTAGAAGATTAACAGTTTTCATAAATAGAAAAGTTTCTGAATTTATTTAATAGCATTAAATAGTATATTTTGGTACAGTGTTGCTGTCTGGAATTTTCTGTTTTCCGTCAACTTAGTTTTCACTGTATATATCCATGAGCTCATATCGCACTTGTCATACCCCAGATACGTCACAGTCACAGCCATTGATTACGTCTGATAACGCTTACAGCATAAATTTTGTAAGCATGACGGGATATACACTATATAGAGCGAGCGATACATATAGAGATTAGAGCTGCCCTCCGTGCCCAATTCAATTCAAACGACCCCATACCCTACAGTACCAGAGGTGCCTAAATTGCTAACAGCTGGGCCAATTCACATGAGGCTTTAAGCCAGTTGTAGCTCAATTGTCTGTAATACGTTAAAGTACTCACGATAAGCCCCGGAACATGAGAGCCGTAAACAGAGTTTGTTTAGACGGGGCTTCTCTTTAAACACATGTTTTGATTTGAGTGATTGATATGACTTTGGGATGTGGATACTTGGTCGAATCAACTCGTTATCGTTTTATTGATAAAATACAGCTAGAGGTCTCCCCTTTGCCTTCAAATATATTTTTTATTTATCATATCAGTTAGAGTTAAGTTAGCTAAAATACTTAAAATATAAGACTCAATGCAGAATATTTAAAATAATAAACAGAAACTGATTCCTAATTTGTTATTATTCCACAAATCCGCATCGATCCCATTATTTTCTGTTTTCTGTTATAAAACAAATTTCCAATGAATCGAAACAGATTTCCGATACGCACCCACGCAGCACCTCATTAATTCGTAGAGCTAATTGCCTGTCGGTACATTACATTTGTGTTTTTATAGAACTTAAGCTAAAAATAAACATACATCGATCGAATCAACAGATATATCATTTATTGCTTTTTCCCCTTTTATATTTGTATGTGCTCGACAAACTTTAAACAATTGGCAGAATACACGGTAATTATTTAAATTGAACTGAACTTTGATTGGACTCTATATCTTTATATTCTGTTTATTTATTTTGCAGTGTTCCTTCATACCAAAATTAAATGTTCTAATCAAGACTAAATATGAGAATAACAATGGCAGCACAGAGAATGTGAGTAGCATTAGCTTAACCTAAGCGAATTTCTTTTTATATAGGTACACATGTATATGATTTTATATAGTGTCTGGATCTGAGCGAAGATGAGTTGAAAGTTCGTATTGTGGATCATGTGGACATTGCATTTGATGAGCTAACGGGCAAGCATTACAAACGCGAAGAGGATCCAAAGTTCTTCAAGTCAGAAAAGACAAGTTACTTCATCTTATTTGCTAAATTCAATTTAATGCATGGCCAAACATAAACCTTATATCTAACCATTATCTATCGCCTTTGCAGATCGTGGTCCACTGATTGAGGGCTGGCGTGAAACGGATTCTCCTATCATGTGCTCCTACAAGGTCGTCCATGCCAGCTTCGAGGTGTGGGGCCTGCAAACCAAAGTGGAAGACTTCATACAGCGCGGCATTCGGGATATTTTGCTGCTGGGGCATCGTCAGGCGTTTGCCTGGCTGGACGAGTGGTACGGCATGACGCTGGAGGATGTGCGCATCTATGAGCGACAAAAGCAGGCCGAGACCAATGAGAAGGTTCAACAGAATACTAATCCACAGCCAGTAAAGGCGGCCGAGATCACGTCTCCAGACAAAGTCGAATCTTAGATTATATTTCTTGACCTATATTGAACTATTTGTGAATGGTATACCAAAATTGGAAAGTTTTAACTATTAGCTCAATAAGACATCATTATGCGAGCTTACAATTTTCTCAAGTCATAGTCATAAGAATATAAAACGCATTTCAAATGGTCCAAAAAAGCACAAAATACAGAAAATAATACAAAATATAAGTAGCTCGAAAACTATAGAAACCTGAAAGATGGAGGCAGCAGCACCATACTATATAGAACTATATTATGTTTTGTACATGATGTGCATAGGTTTAAATTTTGATGTTTGCTCAAAATGGTTTTTGTTAACTATATTCCTTAGTTATTTTTGATTTCGCTTTAGAATTACAAATGCGCTGTTGACTACAAAATGTACAAATAAACAATAAACATGAAACTACAAATGTAACCTGTCTAAGTAGCACAGGAGTATAAGTAAATATAGTTTTATTGCTTTAGTTAAACCAGATTAGATCAGAGCGATGTCCATTTGCAGCTAAAGACGTTATGCACAGTCAGAATTCGTTAGAAATTTAACTTTTTATAGACAAGCAGTTATTTTGGCCAAGCAAAGCCAAAAATTAAAGCAATTAGTATGCGTGTGTCGTAGTCAATAAATTTACGTATAGACGTATAGTAGTAAACAATTGTCTATGAACAATCAGCTGATCGGAATGATGCTGCTCTCGGCTATATGTATACTGACACACACACACACACTCACTGGCAGCTCCAGCTACTTATGATAGCAACCGTATTTTATAGCAACAATAAAAACTCTCGCTCTCTCTCGCACATTTGGCTCACACTGATGTCTCCCAACAGCTGATGGATGAGATCGCAGCGATGCCGCCAAAAAGCAAATAAAGCACAACACACAGAAAATATGTCAGCGTTTCGCATTTGCGCCTCATTTGAACTTCAAACGCGAGAAAAGTAGCACAGAGCGCGCGAGAGATACGGATGCCGCACAGTGATTAAAAAAGTAAACCGCAACTGCCCAGGCAGATTTAGAACATGTATTAAACATATGGAAACATACACTGTTATCTACTACATATATGGAAATATACACAAATCAGCTGCAATTCGCGCTGTACCCACAGAAGTCATGTAAGCTCCGTTAAACATCGCGAAGTTTACACGTGTTTCCGCAGAGTTCGCATCGACTACGTACCTGAGCTTGTGCCTGTGATTTCGGTGTGTTCCAGTGGCAATGAGCTATCAAAGCACATTTATTAATGAAAATTCATTTGCGTTTACTCTTCTGCTGCTCGTGGCTATTTTTGGCAGGTATTAATCCAAAAAAATAAAATAAAAAACAAAGAAATATATCTGTTTATAGGCAAAGTGAACTCAGCTCGCTTACACGGCGTATGCGCAATGTTTGCCGCATCTGTTGTAATATGAAGAAAATCTGTGAGCCTTTTGGACTGCGGGTTTTATTAGAGCTGCATATGTGCCCGTGTCAATATTTAACTGTTTCATAAATCAACCCGTTTTCATTCTTTGTTCTGTTTATCTACGCAAAGCAGCGCCAAATGCGGCTTATCGTGAATGCTCTTTTACACATATTTAAATAGAGTACCTGTAGATTAAGTTATTGTTTACACATGTATATAGTGTTTAAGGCAATGTAAGGGACATTCTGAGTACATTCTAATCTTTATCGATCAACACACTATATATACAAACATATTTGTAGCCAAAAATATTGAGACTTTGCATTTTAATTCACAATTTCCATATAATTGATGATAATAATAGATAATAGATTATTTGTTCTCATCAAATTTTCATGAATTTGACTTACAAAATTTCCATTAGAAAAATGTTTTTGTTAAAAAATAATTTTATTTCATATACAAAGAGAATTATTTCAAAGTTTTTAAATTTTAAGTGAATTTACTTAAAGATGTTAAAACTTACTTTGTCTCCATCCCTCTCCATCTCTCACTTTCACTCCCATTCACTCGCTCTCACTCTCACAGAGATTCTCTTAGAGCCAGACTTTTTATCTTGAATTTCCTAACTATAAAATTTTAAATAATTTTTATTGTTATATTATTCAGTCTTCAAAAGTTCCTCTATCAAAAATTTTAATTACAAACAGCTCATGAAGCTCAGTCTTAATGGGTTTTTCGTTGTCTTGGCAACACCAAAGTTTCATTAATCTTAGTGTGTTGGGTTATTTATGTTTCTCTCTTGAGATTTATGCTTTCTGGCTTTCTCATATTCGCCGTAAGCGATTCGAACTATCTTGCTTCTGTGCGCGCTGGCATAATAGATAATAGATCTCTGGCTTGTGTTCATTTGATTTGAGCGATATGCTTAAATTATCTTAGCGTTTGGTCTATTTTAAGACTACGAAAATAAAACCTTAACATATGACAGACAGATAAATATCATTAGATATACCAACCATATTTACTTACATTCTATTTTTAAATTTATGTACTCTGGAATTTTGTTAGTTGTATAGAAAAGTAATCGTAGTAGAAGAGTGAATAAATACCCTTAATAATATATAATTCATAGGATATCTGTCAACAGATCTCTATTCAAGATATATTCTTCACCAGCTTTTAGTTAGGGCCTAGCGTATAGAGTATGTTGACCTCTGGCTAAAAAAGCCAAGTCATTTAATTGAAAACCAATTGAATGTTGTTACGCGACTGATTTCGAAGTGGATTTCATTGCGATGGGCAAAGTGATAAACAAGTTTCGAGTGTCTGCGCAGTAATTTTAGGCAGGCAATCGAATTCTTTATATTTCAAATAGATCCATTTTTTTTTTAGATCTTGTTTGAATCATAAAATTAATTTTAGAAATTTAAGTACGTAACTGACCTAGAAGCAAACATAATAATGATAATAAAAAGGCAACCATTATTTTCATTTTATGTTAATGATTTTTCAATTGACCTAACAAAAATGTGACCAAATCGAATGGCATGAAGCACATTTCAATTGAAGTTGAATGCGAATTGAATTCTGCGGTGCTTCAATAGAAAAATAAAGTACATATATTATAAATTTTTGTTTTTGTTCTTTAGATCTATAACTAAATTATTATAGAACGAGTGGCACAACTTTTTGTTTTTCATTTGGAATTTGATTTGTCTTAGCTATCGATATGCATAAATAAATGTCTACAATGTCTATATTTCCATAAAAATATCGAAAAAATTCTTAATTCTATTAAAATATATATTATTTATATGCTAAAAAATTTGAGCTACAGATTAATTCATGGGTCCTAAGAAGGGTCGACGAATGCACAAGAATCCGAAAAATACTGAAAAAATATTACTAAATTCCAAAAAACTTTGTTGCCCGATTTCCCAATATCAACATATCATTTTCGATAGGTACTTTTGAGGTCTTTCCACCTACATTCAAAAATATAGGTTCCAAATTTATTTTGAATTTTTGGCCAAAATTGTAAAGAAACCCCTGAACATATTGACCAAAATCGGATCGAGTCGAAAAGTTGTTAAGCCTCTAACTTTGGTACTTCATATTTTGTGGCCTTTTCATCCGATTTTCAAGTGGAATGCCTTGTTCGACGCGTATTCGTTATTGCATACAAAAATATTCCTGGACTTATGAACTTTCGGATGAATGCACACAAAACCTAAAAATACCGAAAAAATACTTTAAAAAATACCAAATATCATTGCACAGCTCTATCTCGGGTATTTGTTGCCCGATTTCCATTTTCGATGTGTACTTTTGAGGTCTTTCGATCTGCATTCAAAAATATAGGTTCCAAATTTATTTAGTTTTTGATTGCATACAAAAATATTCCGGGACTTATGAACTTTCGGATGAAGGCACACAAAACCTAAAAATACCGAAAAAATACTAAAAAATACCAAATATCATTGCACAGCTCTATCTCGGGTATTTGTTGCCCGATTTCCTAATAACATATCATTTTCGTTATGTACTTTTGAGGTCTTTCGATCTACATTCAAAAATATAGGTTCCAAATTTATTTAGTTTTTGGCCAAAATTGTGATGTAACCCCTAAACATATTGACCAAAATCGGATCGAGTCGCAAAGTTAGTCAAGCTCTAACTTTGGTACTTCATATTTTGTGGCCTTTTCATCCGATTTTCAAGTGGAATGCCTTGTTCGACGCGTATTTATTCGTAGTATCAGATTGCAATTAAAAATATTCCTGGACTTATGAACTTTTGGACGAATGCACACAAAACCGAAAAGTACTGAAAAAATACTAAAAAAATACCGAAAATTATAGCACAGCTCTATCTCGGGTATTTATTGCCCGATTTCTTAATAACATATCATTTTCGATATGTACATTCGAGATCTTTCGAATTGCATTAAAAAATATAGGTTCCGAATTAATGTAGTTTTTGGCCAAAATTGTGATGTAACCCCTAAACATATTGACCAAAATCGGATCGAGTCGCAAAGTTAGTCAAACTTTTAACTTTGGTACTTCATATTTTGTGGACTTTTCATCCGATTTTCAAGTGGAATGCCTTGTTCGACGTGTATTTATCAGTTTGCATACAAAAATATTCCTGGACTTATGAACTTTCGGATGAATGCACTCAAAACCGATATATACCGAAAAAATACTAAAAAAATACCAAATATCATTGCACAGCTCTATCTCGGGTATTTGTTGCCCGATTTCCTAATAACATATATTTTCGATATGTACTTTTGAGGTCTTTCGACCTGCATTCAAAAATATAGGTTCCAAGTTTATTTTGAAATTTTGGCCAAAATTTTGATATCAAATCGAATTGATAAAAATCGGATCGAGTCGAAAGTTAGTCAAGCCTTTAACTTTGGTACTTCATATTTTGTGGCCTTTTCATCCAATTTTCAAGTGGAATGCCTTGTTCGACGCGTATTTATAGTTATATCTCGGGTATTTATTGCCCGATTTCATTTCATTTTCGGGTTGTGGAATATTTTCAGAGTATCGTATCGATGATGTTTTGAGTTTTGAAAAAAAAAATCAATTTGATGCAACCTTAAAAATATCGATAAATCAATACATCTTTGATTTTTATTACTTTAAGGCAAAAATTCTTTTTGGCTGTTCAATTTTGAAAGTCAGAATGAATGAAAATGTATTCATTTTCATCATATTCAATATTTTCACATTTGCGCTTGGTTCTCTTATTAAAAGAGTGGCCAACGAAAGTATAAAGTATACAAAATATTGCAATAAATATTCGATATATATGCAAAAAAATATTCCGATATCAATAGAATTTGTTATACGAAAATTATATATATATCGATTTATTGATATTATGATTATTTTCAATAAGCTTAGTCTTAAGCGTCTTGAGCTTCAATCTACCTTCACACATATACGAAAAAATGGGCGAAAATTGATAAATATATTGAACTTTAATATAATTAAATTGTTATTGCAAACTGGCGCACACCTATTCAATTCTCAAGTTAGTTTTTTCTTTGCCTGTAACACCCATAAGAAGAACATATTAAACATTTGAGCAAATATTGAGAGCTCATGATTTTGAGCCAAGTCAACAACTACTGTAACAATTTTATTTGATTTACAATGCAAATATTTTGTCAGTTAATAACATTTTATTCTGCTACTTCTATTTTTTATCATTTGTATATTATTAATTTTAACACTTGCTCAGAAGCCACAGCGCTAAAAATGTTGCTAATTGCAACTAAACAATTTTCAAAGCCGAAATAAATAACAAAATATAACGCAGAAATTGTAAATGCTAATCATTTGATATGGAAAATATTTTTTTGAATGCTATAGAAAAATACAGTAATTAAAAAAATTATTATCTATAAAAAATATTTTTTAGTTTTCTAGAAATTTATTAAAGAATTTTTATTTATATTTATGTATTTTTTTGTACAACAATATTAAAAGTATACATATTATTGTGTTCTATATATTATATTTATTTCTTAACAATATTTATGTATTTTTTCTATTATTGTTCGTACCCAGCTTATTATATTTTTAAATTATCTGAATTTGTTTATACAACTCTCGACATTTGGGGTCGATTATGCATTGTCTACATACATATACGTATATATTACATGTAGATCTCGGAGTGTGCTAAGTGGCCACATGCTGAATCAGTATCATTTCATGCTAATACATAAAGCAAATTAGAGCCCCATACTGTTGGCTCTTACATTTAGTAATCGACAAAGTATTTAAGCACACTTAGTTACATTTATGTATAGAGATATCTTTCATCATGAACTCAAAATATATATATATATTTATATTTTATATATTATATATATATATATATATATATTGATATGCTATATAATATATAAAATATAAATATATATTTTGAGTTCATGATGAAAGATATCTCTATACATACTTCTATCTATGCTTTGTATAAAGATATTCCGGCTATGCCTTATATGCCTATATGCTTCTTCTTCTATTTTGGCCCACATAACATATAAATATAATTCAAATGATAAACTTAATTCGTCCATCTATTTCAATGCAATCAATGAAGCGGAATCATGTTAACGCTAATAATGTTAACACTCTGCTTAATCTAATACAAATATAGATAACGTATATTTGGGTATATAGGGTATTTCGGGCATCTGGGGTACTATATGGGTTAGGTAAACCCAATTGTTTACATTCTCGCTCGACTACTGCATGCCATAAAAATAATAAAACAAAATGAACGCCAGTCACACGCTTTTTATGATTAGTGGCAAGCGAATGTATTTTGGTCTGAGGTTTTGGCTTAACAACAATTATCACCTGAGAGGCGCAGCCATGGGTCTATAAATAGACCCAAATGCAGACACCTGCGTATATACTGCGCATATTAGCTTTAATTACCGCTTCTCTTCTGTGGGCAGGTTTTGTGGCGTCGTGGATGCTCACACTGGCAATGTCACCCTAACTAAAACAGCAGTAGCTAATATACCCGCCTTGATATCCAGCCAGAGCTGCGCTAACTGGACGACAGCGCCAGAGGCTGCGGATGGGAACTGCACGAGGCCAACGCGCAATGGACTGATCCGATGCTATGGCGGCATGAACAATGTGGGAGCTCTAAAGTAGGGGAATATACTAAGGAATCTATAGATCTAATTGACAACTGATTATATTTATTCACAGCTCGAAGCTGGGCAAAGTTGTGCAGGCACAACAGATGCTGTTATGCGGCTGGCCCCGGGAGTCCTTCAATCCTCTGCGGGAGCTGCAAAAGTTTTCCCAGCTGCGCTCCCTGACCATCGAGTACAGCGGCTTCACAGAGTTCAATATTGATTTTCCGGATATGTATCATCTGCAGGTGACAAGAGTCTCGCCAGCTATGAGACTTGTGAAACTAATTTGGATTGTATTGCAGGCCATAAATATTTCGTGGACGAATCTCTCGTATATTTCGACGCGCACGTTTAAGCGCATTCATGCGCTGGAAATTTTAGATCTGCGCTGGAATCAGCTCATCCAACTGGACGGACCACTGATGCTGCCGCACTCCTTCCAGCAGCTCTACCTGGCCGGCAATCCGTGGAACTGCACGCGCAACTTCAAGTGGCTGCTGCTCCAGCCAGAGAAGGGTCGCCTCGTAGTGGATCGCGAGGAGATCATCTGCGCCGATCGCAAGTACAAGGAGCGACAAATGCTGCTGGTCATGCACTACAAGGTGGTGAGTAGAGATCGTAAGAGTTAATACTTTTAAAAAATGCGAATGACCATAGTTGAATTAAATATAACAGTTAAATTTAGGATTTTAATTCGGTTATCTTCTGTTCCCTCTGAAAATGACTTTTGCCTTTATAGACTAGCTTTAGTAAGTTTTAGCTATAATTTAATTGTAGTGCATATAACATATAGAAACCTTAGCCGTGCCCATAAAATTTATATAAGGTTGATCAGCTATTGAGTCCATTTAGCGCTTAGACTGCAAATCACTTGTTAGCGTTTTCTATTCTCTCCTTTAACTTTTTTTATTTGAGCATAACTCAAGCATTTTTAGAGCTTGTCTCATCGAACTTGCTATATGAGGTCTCATAGTGAAAAAAAGACGACGTATACGGAATATTTGCACACACAATAAACGTAGGCTACGTATACGTAATATTTAGACAGAATAAATACATAGACAGTATATCTAATATAAAGAATTGTCTACGTTTTCTTTATGTTACATATACGTACGGCTGTATATTTTTACTGTTTAAGTATTACGTAATACGTATACGTAATATTTGCATGCAAAGAATGCTAAGACTAATTATACGTTTTCTCATTACGTATACATACTATTTATGTAGGCAGATACGTAAACGTATTACGTATTATTTGAACAGACAGATTACGTAAACGTGATATTTGGAAAGACACATTACGTATACGTAATAGTTGGATGCAAAGAATGCAAATATATTGTATAATAATTGTTTTAGATATTCCCTCTTAATATATCAAGTTTTTTCAGCACTCTTCTCTAATGATTTAAATTATCCTCATATAAGGAATACTACACAATATCAATAACAATATCAAATTTAATAACTGAATCAAGGAGATGGCCAAAAGGCAAATAAATTTTCAAAATAATAGTTAGCTCAATATAAATTTTAGGTCCTACGCAGAGAGTGTCAATCGCATCCAGATCTGCTCAACTGCACCTGCCTGATGCATCACATAATTCCCAAGTCCTACATTCCACTCTACACGGTCAACTGCTCGCATCTGCAGTTTCACAATCTGCCCGCCTATTTGCCAGAGAATACAACCACCTTGTACATCAATAATAATCTGGTAAGTGAAGCAAGGTAATTCAACTCTCTTCAACGGCTTAGCAACTCACAATGCAATTTGCAGATCAGTGATATTAATCCGCTGCGGGACAATCCCCTCTATCACCACGTGGTGGACGTGCAGCTGGAGAACAATTTGATCTCAAACATCGACGTGCTGGAGGACACCTACTGGCTGCAGAACTTCCGCCTGTTCAACCTGCAGGGCAATCAGCTGCGCAAGCTGCAGGTGTACGCCATGGACAATGCGCTGAACGATAATGAGAATGCGAATCTCCTGCTGGTGAGCAAGAATCCCTGGCATTGCACCTGCAAGTTTGGCATGCGGCTGCGCGAGTTCCTCACCAAGTACAAGGACATTGTGAGGGACGCCTGGAATGTCACCTGCACCTATATGCAGGGCGACGAGCTGCGGCTGGCCAAGGTCTTGACCCTCACCCGCCACGACATGTGCAACATCAGCGCCGAGGACGATACGCGCATCCATCCCATTGACTGGCTCAACTGTGTGCTCGCCAGCCTCATCATTCTAATCCTGGGCAAGCTGGCGTATGACTATTATTTCTATAGGTATCACGGCCGGGTGCCATGGATAGTGATGAAAATGCCGTAGGAAAGTTGCATAAAGTTGTTGGCTATAGGAATTGTTTATTATAGTCACTGCCAAAAATCAGAACAAATCTTTATGGGCACTTTGAGGATCTGTAATAGCAACTCAGGAATCCTGAGCCAGGATATCTTCAAGTACTTCTCCTAGTCTCTAAAATTCCTTTCTAATTTCTGCAAATTTTAGAGCTATGATTATCAGTCATCGAAGTGTGGCCTAATATTTTATACCTAAAGGAATGCAGCACAACTGTGAGATATCTGTTAAAGTTGCTCCTTTGGTTTCAATATAGTCTATTTAGTCCGAGTCTCTGTTAGTATATGCTTTGCCTTAGCATATGCTTATCCTGTATTATTAGCTCAAAGTATTATTCAAATTAACATAAGATTAAACCAATGCCAAATGGCAAAAACCCTCAATATTAACTATGTACCTAATGCAAAAGTGAATATCGGAATGTGACTTAAGAAACAAACCTGATCTATGTTACGTTACTAAGTATTTTTGTCTTATAATTGAGTTAAGCTTAGAAATTTTAAATGAGAAAAACTTAAAAAATATATACTTTGTTATTGCAGTTTTTAAGCATTTTTGCAGAAACTTCAGGAAATAGTTGTTTAGTAGATGGAAGGCATCGGGTATGCTGCTCTGGATTTGTTATATTAAATAGAACAAATTATATTAATGAAATGAAAATTATATTAAAATTATATATGTACAATTCAAAATATATTAATAAATTTAAAAACAATTTTTAAATATTAATTATTTTTTATGGATTTATCAAAAGGCTCAGCTAACTAATTCAGCGTTTTATTTTTTTTTATATTTTTATTTTGAATATCAAATTAAATGTATAACAAAATATTTATTTTTTTATAAGCACATTCGTCAGAAGCGTACTGAATATAAATATAAAAAAATAAATAAATAAATGCATTCATTTTTATTAAATTTTATTTTCTCTTTTTGATGATAAAGATCTAGATTATTTCGTTTGCCTTTCAACTTTTATTCATATAAAATTAACAATACTTAATTTATTTTAAGCAGAGCTTCAAGTGAAGAACTGTTATTATTGACATTTTACATTTATCACAATAATATTTATATAATGTGAGTTTCCAGAGCTCTGCTCAGTTTATATATAATCACCTGTTTTTAATAGTAGAAATGCCGTGATTATCGCATTCCCGAAGGGGCTTTTAACAAGTCATTTGAAAAAGGACTCTGCGACGGACATTCGCCATCCACTCAGTCCCAGCTGGAACTTTGTGCAGAATGGAGCTGCTGTCGGTTTTTGTGTCCATAAGTCGAGCCATTGGCTTGTGCAATCTGCGCTATGTGGCGGAGCGGAAGCGTTTCGAGTTGGATCACGGACTAATGCTGGGCTACTGGCTGCTCCTGAATGTGGTCTATGTGGTGCTGACGCCCGTCTGCTTTGTGCTCATGGTGAACAGCTACTACAGCTGCCAGGGCATGGACATGTTGTCCATGGCCTACAGCTGCGTCTCTCTGACCAAGTCGTGCTCGCTGTTCGTGGTGCTGGGCAGCGTTTGGCTGCGACGGCAGCGCATCAGACGCGTCTGCAATGGCTACATGCGGCTGCTGGAGCGCTTCACGCAGTACCATGCGAACTATAGCTACTGGCGACGCCACCTCTGGAAGCTGCTGCTGAGCAATACGCGCTTCGTGGTGCTGCTCAATCAGCTGTTTGGCCCCGGCAGCGCGCTGATGTGCGGCGTAGACGATGATGAGGTCGTGACTGGCCTGCCGCCCATCTACATCGGCCTCTCGGTGGCCGTGCTGCTGATGGACCTGCTGGCCAGCTGCACAGACAGCCTGGCCTACTGCGTGGTGGGCACCAGCAATCGACTGCTCGAGTGCATGTCGCAGGAGGCATTGGAGCTGACTCGAGATCTGCGCTGGCTGCCGCCGTCTCGTGGCCGCCATCGCGCTGTCTATCAGCGGCAGCTCTTGGCTGCCTGGCATCGGCTCTGGCACAGCTGCCGGCAGCTGGACAAGCTGCTCGTCGAGCTGCTGAAAATCTTTCAGGCTCTACTCCTGCTCAACGTCTTCACCAACTATTTGACTGAGATTTCGCTGTTCTTCAACTTGGTTGTGCTCATTGCCGATGCAGAGTTCATTAGTCCATGGCGTTGTTATTTCTACTCTGTGGTCTGCCTATCATTTCACTTTGACATCCTGCTAACCTTCTCCATATTTGGCGCAAATCAAGTGAAGTGGAAACATTTGTCCGTCCGACTGCAGCAACTGTGGCTCGCTCTGAAAGCTACGCATGTGAACTTCAGGAGCGACACACATTGTGTGGCTATGCTGCATCAGGTAAGCATGGGAATGTCTATATGTATATGATGGAGAGATAGAGGAGTAGAGAGAGTAGAGTAATTAAGTAATAGAGCAATAATATAATAGAGTAATGGAGTTACAATTGAGAGCTTTGAATGGTCTCTCAAGGCATCAACCAGGCTGTATGCCATCGAGAGAGCCTGAGCTGTATAGAGTGGAAGACTGTTCCATTGCCTTTCGTTTCAATGCAGGGAAGAGAATGAGTTGAAGGGAGAGGGAGAGATTTTAGGCACGTTTCCATTGGCAGATATAAACAATAGAATATAGAATTGCTTAAAATGGATATCAGTATTTTGTTTCTCGGTATAAATTACTATAAATATATTAGACTCTGCTTTATAATCTACTACTACAATTACTATAAATATATTGGTCTCTATTTTATAATCGACTGACACATTGTCATATCATATTACCCATATTACCCATCTACATAATTCCAATACCAGCCTGCCTGGACGCTCTAATATGATTTATGACTGTTTCAAATTTATAATACCTTAAACATACATATATTTATTTATATATGTAAAACTCAATTATTTAGTTAATAAACATTTTTTTAAATAATAATTTATAATACAATCAATAAGACATTTAAAATAAATTGATATATAAATAAATATATATAAATATAATTTAATAAAAGTTAAAATAAATTCCATAATATACCAATTTAACTCAATTTTACAGCTAGAATTCGCTATGATCTATTTAAATCGCCGACTGCAGCCGCAACCGAGAAAAGTGCGAAATCTACAAATTATGGGTCTATTCGATATGAATCGTGGATTTTGGAACTCGATGAACGCCTCCATAGGCATGAATGTGCTCATTCTATGGCAGTTGGCATACAAGAACTATTATTGAAGCAATCCAATTCACATTCACATTTACATTTAAAAGCTATTTAAAAGCTTCGGACCCGTAATAGTTGTGCAGAGCTTTTAATGCCTGTTTATAATGGCCAAAAGCTCTTTGTGAAGTGTCAACTAAAAGCCTTGCGACACTAAAAACAATTGTTTGCTGCCCATCATTTCCCAGTATTTGAGTGCTATGGAAATGGGCTAAATGCTAGGGTTTTTAAGTGTATTTTATTTTTAAATATACTCCTTTTTTATATTTTAAGTGAAATAAACTTTAATGTGAAAAACTAATTTGGGTTGGAGATTTAATTTATTTTTTGAGTTTTGATTGTATTTTATTTAATTATAAAAATATATGCAAGTTTCTAAATAAACATATAAAAATTGACAGCAAACTTAAATTGATAAATAAATAAAATGTATAAATAAGTAAAAATGATAGAAAATTAAAATATATAAATGAGTAAATTGATTTGGTTTGGACAGTGATTATCTCTGTTACCCCTTTGAATATTCGATATATGGAATACAAAATTTTATATGTTTTATACATGACTATCAATAACGGATGTGATTAATTTGACATTCACATACATATAAATATAAATATGTATGCTCATATATACTATAGTCTCCTAAGGTCTGCTAAAATAAATAATTAATGTTCCGAATAAAATATCTCAGATCAGGTGTATAGTTTTATATACAAACACCTGGAAGAGAATTTTGTGAAGCCTTTACACCACATGATTTACTGATGACCTCCTTCCTATATACTCCTCCTTCCCTATACTACGCCCTTATATTGATATAGCTCTGATAACCCTGATTTGAGGTTGAATCACTGTTGACCTACTCCACAAATAGCAGCGTAATGATGGATAATCAGCCTGTTGGTATTCAGGAAACCAAAGCAGTGTCATATAGCTTGGGTATCAGAAATTTAGTTGGTGTCTATCGGTGCATAAAAAATTAATACTAAATATAAGTTCAAATAGAAAAAATTGATTTTTATTAAGTTGTTATTTTTACAGGAATTGAATTTAATGAACAAGAAGAAGAATTAAGATTAGGTTGACTCGATAATTAATCAAATTGAAATAAAAAATTCTTTCCGATTTTTTGATATCTTATAATACATCATGGACATGCATATGGGAAATGTAATATGTCATGTCATTCCATTTAATATGTCATTTCTCAATTTTATTTAGTTTTAATGCCTCTCTCATCTGATTTGCTTTATTGATATATCATTTTCTTTAGCTTCTTTCATGCTATATCTAATTTTCATTCTTGAAGAAGTTTTCATACTTCAATCCCTGATCATGGCGACGCTTCAGATCGAACTGCATTAGCAGGATGACATGGGTCAGCACCGCGGCCATGTAGCTCAGGCAGGCGGGCTTATCCAGTATCACGCAGCTGCATATGCGATAGACCAGGCGATTGTTGCGCAGACGATGGCCAAAGAGCTCCAGCTGCAATTAAATGAAATATAATACAATATAGTGAAATATAACTTGATCTGGAATGAATATGAGAGCAAACCTCCTTGTGTGATTCTGCGCTCAGTCGACGCAGATCGTTGAATTGAAGCAGCAGCAGAGCCGAGTCGTTGCAGGCCCTCAGTGCATCATCCAGCAGATTCATGAGCAGAACGGAATTCAATATGTTGAGGCTGACCAGTGCGTCGCCAATGAGGATGCCCACGTAGTTGGACTTGATGGTCTTGTTGCCGAACTGAATGGCATGATAGAAGATGCTCACGTTCACGGCGAACATGTTCAGAAAGATGCTGGCATTGGCAAGGTCGTAGATGCTGAAGACGCGTCTGGCCAGCAGCAGCCACTCGCTGTGTATGCGGGCCACTCGGCTCAGCTCTGCCTGGGAGCGGCGCGAGCGGCTGAGCGAATGCAGTGCCAGCTGCACGGCTCGGAACTGGTGAATGAGCAGGATCAGCAGAGTTATGAAACTCACTCGCTGAGCCGATAGCATTAGCATCGTGGCAATGCGAAAGAGGAAAAACAACAGATTGGTGCGCGCGTGCAGGCGGAATTGCATGGTGAGCGAGAGGATGACCATGGAGTAATTGACGCACAGCATCCGTAGCATTCGGCCAGCCAACTCCAGTTGCAGGCGCTCCAGGGACTTGGCACCATTCACTCGGCACAGGGTCGGCCAGTGGGCGTGCCAGCGCTGCAGTAGGTCCGCGTAGAGCTGCATCAGCCGGCGGCGCTGCAGCCAAACGGTGCCATAGCAGCTGAGCAAGGCGACAATGCGAAGAGACGTCATCAGCAGCTGGGACCACTGCAGGACAATGTTGTGGCGCATATAGCTGCCCAAGAGGCCGCTGGCCATCATGAACGGCGTCTCGGCCAACACGAACAGGGCCGGGCACACACTATAGATCAGATATCCGGCGGACACTCTGCTCACGCTCACCCGGCCCAGGCTGCTCTGCAACGTCGACGGCAGCAGCCCGTAGATGAGCACCTGGCTGTAGCCGATGTAGAGCAGCAGGCGCAGCCGACGATGCAACATGCTGCGACTCGCGGCTAATACTAATTGACTACCAAAACAGTTGACAGACCTGCGGCTGCCCCCCCCCCCCCCCTCTCGGCCGACCAGGCAAAATTAATTAGCTAAGTGAGCCCCAAGGCATTGCGGCTGATAATCTGATCTTGCGTGACAAGTTTACACCAAATTCCGTTATGCGTGTGCATTCACTGTACTCACTGTTCACGTGTCAAGGCATACTGATTGATACATTGACTGATTGATTAATTAGGATTATATCCCTCCCTGATTGACATGAGCTGTATAGGCTGGAGTAAAATGGTTTGGAGGCAAACCCTTTTCTTTTGGAATGCAGGGAAAGTTCCTCGAATTTGTACGTAGTCACAAGGTTGATAATAGAACACGAGGTTGATAATAGAGCAAAGATATGCTCTGAATGCTTTCCTATTAAATGAAAAAAAAAAAAAAAATAAAAACAAATGATTAATTTATTTATAAGAATATTGACCAACATATAGTTAATTTAAAGAAAAATAATTTAAAAAAAAAAAAAAAAATATATATATATATATATATATATATATATATATATATATATATATATATATATATATATATATATATATATATATATATATATATATATATATGTATATACTATATAGCCTATGTATATGTATATGAACGTATTTTTGTGTAACATTTTCTGCTGCTAACTTTAACATACTTCAATAAAAATTAAAGAATTTAAGTTTGCAGAAATTGTGAAAGTTCTTCATAAAGTAGAAGTTCTTTCCATTTCCATTTCTTTTAATAGATTCACAATATCTCTTATCTCTGCATTATGAACTCATTGCTCTCTATATAATTAACAGACATATTGAAAAATATATATGCGCCTATATACACTGCCCATATTTATGTAAAGTCGATATTTCACAATTGCTTATATTGCCTAACAATATTGCCTAATGGCGCGCTCATCTGCAAAAACTTTGGTACGCCATCAATTTAAAATGAGAATTTGAAGTGAAGGGCGTGATATACAGGGGGAACTAGCATATAATAGATAATGGAATACATCAAGGAAAAATATTAATAAACAGGAAAAAGGAGATTTATTTAATATTAACAAATATTAATAAATACGATTTAAATAAAATATTAATAATATTAAATGTTTATACTTATGAATTTGTTTATGTAATTTAATTTATTTTAATTTTTAATAGATAGAAATAAATAATATATTCATAATATTAAATCAACCAATTTTGATTATACTTAGGAATTTTTTTATGTAATTTAATTTATTTAAATTTAATTTTTAATAGTAATAAGTACAATTGTTTTTTTTTTTCATATTTATGAAATTTTTTTATACAATTTAATTTATTTAATTTTAAATTTTAATAATTTTTTAAAATAATAATTTTAATAATAAAGTGTGGCATTTTCTTCAGTACTTACAGCCTGCATTGTTCATTTCGCTCACATATTTTAAAGAAAACATTCCAAACAAATGGAAACTATAAAATATAAAGTTTATTTACTTTTTTTTTTTATTTCTATTTTTATTTGCAATCTGTCTTATACTAAACAATAAGCAAATGTATTAATAAATTGATATTGAAATATTTGTAGATTTGCTGTCTGTCAATAACTTTTACATTAATTTGTCACTTATCTACCTCATGTTCTTTTCCCTCTTTTAACTACTCTCTCTATCTCTCTCTCTCCCTCTGTCAACTGCCTAAACATAGGCAAATGTATTGCTCTAGCTCAACACATTTTGGTTTTTAATTTGTTTGCTGGCTAATTGAATCGAATATCAGGCGCAGTGTCAACTCAATCTGGACTCTGTGCCAGTTGTTGTCCAAGACAATTCAATAACAGGCAGCGGATGTGCGGATGTGGTGGTCCATATCTCCAGCTATCATATTACATATGACAGCTACAACTACGCCTGTCTCTGTAGCTAACCCTATCATTAGCCTCGACCCACTCCCCCCCTCACACAGCACAGCACAGCTCGATAGCAAAATATCTCAGCTGCTTTTTGTATTAATTCCAATTATCCGCACGACTGGGGAATTTTCATTTGGATTGATAGGATTTTGGGTCATTATGCGCTCTGTCTGTCTGTGTGTCTCTCTGTGGGGTCTATCCACAATATCCGCCAGTCATTTGTTGCTATCAACTTTGTGCTAATACCCTGTTTTGTTAAAGGGGTTAGAGCTGGATGAACAATAGGCGTAGAACAAGTGAAGATTTGCTTGATAAATTGAATGAGGAAACTTGTCTAAGAGATGTTTAACTTATTCTGAATCTATTATTATATTTATTGTAATTTATTTGTAATAAAATATATACATATATTATTCAGATAGTTACATAGTTCACATTTTCTATCTTTCATTTCAACACAGCATTTTCTTTAGGGTAACTTGAGCTCAGGGCTTTTCCAATTACCTCACCTCGACTCATTGTTCATCAGCCTCATCCTCAGCCTCAGCCTCTGCTTCAGCCTGCAGCTCATGTGAGTAAATTGTATTGATTGGAAAGTTTCGCTTATGACATGCTGCCAGCCCAATCGGAGTCCAATAAGATTTCTTCTCAAAACTAATTAGGAGCTGGCATAGTTGAACATCCTTTGGGATGCTCCTCGCTCCAGCTGCGATCCAATCAAGTGTGCTTCTTGGGCAGCTGCTAATGTAGCCCTGGGGCCAGCATTTTGTCTGCCATTAGCTGAATTGAAATTATGGAAAAATGCTAACAGCCTTAGCTTCGACTGCTTGTCTCGGGCTCTCTGGAAACGGAATGTCGATTCTGCTTTAATGCAGTTAATTTATTGTGGTCTCTCGCTCTTTGGTCGGCCTGCATGTAGAAGTTTTGCTCAACGAGCCTTTTAAATTGACATGAAGAAGTTTCTCTGGCCGCTATCAACACCACAAGAAAGTGGGTCAAGTGGTTTTCAACACTTAAATAAACTCTTCTGCATTGGCACGGGCGAGTGCTGAATGCTGTCCAGCATTTTCTTTGCCATTTCGTTTTTCTGGGTCACCGTCGACTCGTCCTCATCGTCGCCATCGTCGTCCTCGTCGTCCTCGTCGTCCTCGTCGTCCTCGTCGTCCTTTTCGTCCTCGTCGACATCGCATAAATATAAATTGTATTGTTTCGAAAAGTTTTTCCAGTTGAGTTTCGCGGCTAACGGAAAAAGTAGTTAAAGTTTTGTTTTCGCCCCTAGTTTATTGCGTGATTTCCTTTGCAATGACTCAACCCAGCAGCCAGAGTACGCTCCGCCTCTCCCACTCCCACTTTAAGCACGACGGCTCCCAGTTCGCTCAGTTTTTAGTTTAAAGGTGGCAAAATGTTTTGCCCTATGATTTACAGCCGCTGTTAGTGTATTTGTGGTTCGGCTTCTTTATTTATTTAGTTTTAACAAGTTTCCCCATAGTTTTTGGACATTCTCACACTTTGCTGGCCCGAGCGAGCGAGCATAGTTAGCACTTGTTTCTTTACCAAATTTTTGAGCTCTGCCAAGAAATTGTTCATGAACCAACTGCTATTTTCTATACTTACTTTTCGATTACTTGATATTTGCATTCGTTGATTTTGTGTGAAGCTGTACTTTAAGGGTTTTGAACTGTATTATAAACAATAAAAAATGCTTTTGCATTTTGAGTATCAATAATTTTTTTTTTTTTTTTTTGGTTTTTTTACTTTACAATTGATTAACTTACCAATTGGTATAAATATCTCGAATGTCTTAATATTTATAAAATCTTTATTTGCGGTAAATAATTTTTTATAAAAATATTGCTATATGTGTATTTCTCTTAAAATCAGATTCGACTCTATATATCTAAAATATTCAAGTTTAATAACGCCAAGACGCCAATAAATTATGTAATATAATTTATTTAAAATAATGTATTTATATATATAAAAAAAATCAATAACTATAAAAAAATAAGACTAAAAAATAAAATAAATAAAATATAATAGTTGATAGAAAAATATAAACAAAAATTCAAACTATTTTTTAAAATCGTAAATTAACTTTAAATAATGCTCATTTTGTTATCATATATCATATAAGTATATTTAACATAACTACCCAAATTTATTCAAAATATTTAATATTCGTTATATTGAAAACTTGCTTTATTTACTTTATATATTTAGAATTTGTTCATATTCAAGTTAATATATATTTTAACTTCTATTCCCTGATGCAGCATAGCTCATTAATTTATTTCACCGACTGCTCCACACATCAGGAGCAGCAAATCGAAAGCTTTTCAGAGCATTTCATTAACCAGAAATAGAGTGCAATATTAACTGTTTGTTTACTAACCTCGTTCATCTGTTGATTTTCCATGATCGAATTTCGAGTGTTGATAAAACAGACAACTCGATGGCTTTCCGTTCGATTAGTTTAATTTTGTGGTGCACTGTTCACAAATTATAGCATACTTTTGAGCGCGCTTTCACTCTCTCTCTCTCTCTATCTCTCTCTCTCAGTCTGTTAACGATTCACAATTCGCGGCTGGAACTGCAAACATTATGCACGTCGCTGGCAACGTGTCCAATGCCACTTCTAATTGCATTTTTACTTAGTTGGCGCGCAAAAGTTTGCCACGCCCCCCTTTGTCCGCTTCGCCCGCCTCGTGCCCTTCGGGCGGCACGTGGAAAAGTTTAATTAAACGTATTTGATTTATGACTTCCAGCACGGCCAGGTGGGCGTGTTAGGGTGGCGTAGGGGCTGCCTGTGCAGCTGCCAACCGCAATTCCAATTGGAATTGCGTCCATTCTGCTTGGACTGATGCTCGTTGCTTTGCGCCCAGCTTCAGTTGCAGTTTCTATTGCAGGCCATTAAAAGCGCTGCGCACACCTTTATGACTTGGCCATGTGGAGGCAGCTCCAGCTCGCATGCCAAAACGCGTTTATGCGTTTGCTCTGCTGCACTTTTTCATCAAGTTAATCAATGTTGCTCCTGCTGCTGCTGCTGCTGCTGCGGCGTGTCCAATCTGGGTCGCAAATCCCTGCGGCTTAGGCGCTAAATCCGGTACAGGCCACAGGCCGCACAAATCTCCAGCTCAATTCATGCCCGCAAAATATTTCACGATAATCAACTTTGATAGGCCTACGACTTTGACTTGCTCCACACGCAGGCAGCCAAAAAAAAAAAGAAAAAAAAAAATGTTCCGAAAATCGCCAGAAATCCGCAAAACAAACCAAATCCCCTACACACACACACATACATACATACATGTTACATAGTTAGACACGGCGCCTGCAGCAGCAGCAGCCGCCATTTTCTTGGGCCGCCCTTTTTCCATATTTTTTATGGTCCGGCGTGCAAAATGAAAATGGAAAAAGTTTCGTGTTAAGGAAGTAATATTTTTCGATGAACTGCCGGATAATCGCTGCGTGCTACATTGCCCACTGGATATTGGCTTAGTTGGCTTAGCTTCCTCTCTCCCTTTCTCTCTCTCTCTCTCTCTCTCTCTCGTTTTGCTTGCCCAAAAAAAGGTAAAAAGCGAGCGAAACGCTCGCCTCTGATTAGCCTTCAATTAGGTGTTTCACTTTATGTAGCCTGCATATGCCTCAAAGTAATTGGACTCTGCTCATAGAGGGAGTTTCCTTCTGATACTACTAAGCCTCATAAAGTTTAGTTAGCACTAGATTTTTAGACAGCTAAGCATAAGGCAGCAGTTTAAAGTCTGATATAAAGTAGAGTAGTAGTTGTCTACTCTATAGATATTGTTCTAGAACAATGTTTCGATATGAAGAGCTTTATGTTTCACAAAGACTATATATTCACTGTCTATATAATTTCTTCAATATAAATTTCTGTCTATATAAATGCAATATAATACAGTCGAGTCTCGATAATTTGTAACCCGCTAAATCGAAATTCGCGATAAATCGAAAAAAATTCTATCGCCTTGAAATGTGTAAATGGAAAAAAAAATTATCTCTTGCACTTTCGAATTATCGGGATTCTACTCTATTCTATTTTTTATGTAGAGACTGACATAGATTTATCGATTGTGCTTGCTCTTTTCTTATAGCACCTCTTGGAAAGTTACTCATTAGAAATATGAAAATCTTATCCTTATCGAGCCTTATCCTTATCCATATTTTCAGTCCACAAATTATTGAAAATAACTCAAGCAACTTCTATATATCCATATCTATATACTATATACTTATATTATATATATATATCTATATAACGAATTTTCTAGTTGAGCAATTACTCAAACCTCTATTAGGGAATAGGAATACGAATCTATATTCCTATATTTGACTGTAAAGTCAGTTACATGCTCTAAACTATTTATAAATCGATTTGCTAGAGCTGCCGACAGGCTCAATTAATTACACATAATAATGGCATATGAATTCTATAAAATTAATATATTCTGACACTGAAATACTTTTAATTTTTTTCGCTCATATTTAATTGTGCAAGAGAACAAAAAGAAATTAAGAAAAAAAAACCAATAAAACTTTGATAAAAACTAAAACGAATTCATGTTTAATCCGCAGTCAAGCGAACTGCGAGCTGCAACTAAAAATGCAAATGTGAATGAATAAAAAAAAAAAACACAAAAAAAAAACAGAAAATATATAAAAAATATATATTTATATATTGTGAATTCTTTACATTTTTTGTTGGCGTACTAAATAAATTTTACATTTAACATACGCAATTAATGTGTGGCAAAGCCGCAAATAAAACCGCTTAATTACGTGACTCTGACCGGAGACAGAGAGAGAGAGAGGGTGAGGGTGAGAGAACACGACAGGATAACAACAATGGAAATATACAACAACAACAACTACAATTTCAATTGGAAATTTGCATGGGTTTAACTGGACTCAGATCTGGGAGCCAATTATCGCACTTATTTCGCTGCTAATTAAAATGCAATTATTTGCTTTAAACAACATAATCCCATTGACGGGCGCTTTATTTGCATATACATGTACATAAATCGAATCGATGCGGTTGTCATGGACTCGGCTCCAGCTCGGCATCCTCGTCATCCTCGGCCGTGATGTGCAGTCGTGGCGCCACAAAGCCGCCACTGCGTCCCATGGCCGGCGATGGGCTAGGCTTACGACTGAATGAGTCTGTTGCAGCTGTTGTTGTTGCTGCTGCTGCTGCTGGTGGCATTGCTGTTGCTCCTGCTGCTGCTCCTGCTGCCACATACTGCCCCCCATTGGCGGCCACATTGCGCCCAGCCTCGTCCACATACTCGCAGATGATCTGCCAGAGCGACTGGCGATCCGTGGTGCCGCGCACGCGCGCCCTCAAATAGGCGGCGGTGGCAATCAGCGTAAAGTTGAGAATGCCCGCATTGAAGATGTGCAGCCAGCCGTTCAGCTGCAGCTGGCTGTTGGCTGCCTGCTGGAAGAGCTGCATGGGCAGCGGCACGGCCACGTTCATGGGCCCCGCGGAGCGGGTGCGCGGCTGCCCATTGGAGTCCCGCTTGGCGGGCAGCTTCAGGGAGTGCGTCATCATCAAGGGCGGCGACGGAGTGGCAGAGCCTAGCCAAATATACATATATATGGGAAAATGGGGTATATAGGATATATATCTCTCTCTCTCTCTCTCTCTCTCTCTTACCTTCGTTCGCTTCGCGCGCCATGCGCTGATCGGCTCGCTTCACCCACCCGCGCACCGTCGACTCCGGCACGCCCAGCTCGCGTGAGATGCCCGCCTTCGTCTCACCATTGCGTATGCGAGCGATGGCGCGCTCCTTGTCGTCCATGGAGACCTGAACTCTGGGTCGTTTGCCTCGTGGCACTGCGGTGCGCTCCATGAAGAATAAAGTTCTTGGATGAGGATCTTGGCTAGAAATCAATTGGAATTCAAAGTTGCGGCTCTGATTTTACGGCTTTTTTTTCTCTCTTTTTCTCTTTTGTTTCTTGCTTTTTTTTTGTGTGTGTGTGTAGTTGATTCGATTATCGCGTTTATAAATTTCAACGAATTTGCTTTTTCATGCGCGTCGCTATCTGCGTCTGTTTTTCAGAATCGGACCCGGTCCCTTTCTATTTGACAGTAGTGCCTGCCCCCTGACGAGCGGTTTCGGTTTGGGCCAGCTGACATATAAATCGCTGTGGGTTCGTTTTCTTCGCGTTTGCTCGCATTTGCTTGCCTTTTTGAGCTTTTGTTTACTTCTCTTCTCGTCCTCGCCTCTTTGACAGCTGCCGACCAGGGTCGCATCATCACTGGGCCCATCCGGCGGTGCTGCCAACTGCTTTGCTTCCCGAAATCCCGTTTCAATTACAAATTTACCGTCACTTCGCTCTGATCTCTCCTTTTCCCACCCAATTGCGTTTATTTACGTTTTTCTTTCGTTTTTATTATTTTTGTATTTTATTTTCAATTTCTTACATTTTATTCTGACGTACATCTAAAATATGTGTTCTACGCTCTATTTTTTGTTGGATTTTCTTTCTCTCGTTTCATTATTGTTGTGGGTAAATCTCTGTAACTTATTTTTTGGGCACTGCAGCGATGCAGTTGGATTAGAGTAGGGGAAAATTAAAAAAAATATTTCATAAATATATTTGGAATTTTTTGTTTTCAATTTGCTTTTCATGTTTAATTTCACCTTGTTTAGTTAAGCTTTGTCTAGAGGGTATTCAAGTGAAATGTATAAGAGCTAAAATTGAATTTTGTGGGGGCAAAGAGTTATTAAAAACTGGAAAAAATTTTCAATTTTATATAAAGGGAATTTGAGGACTTAAAGAGTTTTATAAACAGTTGAGCCAATGGCCATAACTAAAGATAATTGAAGGGGTGATATATGATGATTAGGATAAGAGTGTTTGGATTTTCCTCTATAGATGATTCTTGCAATATAATTAGAGGTCTTTGAGTGTCAATGTGAGACTCAAATAAAAACGAGCATTCGTTGTTGGCTTAGCTCAAGATTTGATGCTCATTGAATTTGTCATTGCTCAAACTATTCGTAAAAACAGAAGTGAAACTCAAGTCTAGTCAGAAAGCTTAATTGATTGTCAAACTAAATTGAAATTTAATTGAAAATTGAAATTGCATTAAATTGATCCAAAAGTCAAACGAAATAAACCGAGTTTATATAACAACAAATTTGTTTCTAGTATATTACTATCAAATGAAAAATTCAGTTTTAAGGAATTTTTAACAAACAAAAAATAAAAATAAAAATAAAAAAATATATATATATATATATATATATATATATATATATATAATAATAATAATAATAATAATAATAAAAGTATTAAATAAATAAATAAATAAATGATAATAATAATAAAATAAATAAAAATAAAACATAAAGAAAACAAGAACAAAAAATATTATTAAAAAAAAAAAGATATTATTTCTTAGCTAAGCCTTATTAACATAATTCTATACTTTTATGCAAAACAAAAGAAAATATTAAAAAAAAAAAATTATATGTAATATTTTGTTCGCTCACTAAAAACTTTTAAATCGAAAATAAAAATTTCTCTTCGATAAAAATTTTATGAAATGTGATTTCATTTTTGGAAATATTTTCATAGAAAATTAAAACTATTTTATTATTTAAACTGTTTAATTAATTTTTTAATTACACTGCAAAGAACATGAATGAATGGAGCACATAGGCTTTGCTTATACGCGCTGGGGCTTTCGTTTCAGATTCTGGATCGCTGCAATGCCACTTCGACTCGCTCGTTCTATGCATATAATAATACCACTTATATCTAAGTAATACGACTTATTTTCTATAACCATTTTTTGGTTGAATTTTACAAGTTTCTTTACTTTTTTATTTGGGAAAGTTTTAAAGGATTTTTTTACTTTTTTATTTTTTCATTTATTTATTTTATTTCTCATTAAAATTTGTTTTTTGTTTGACTTTTAGTTGTGGACAATTTGAACCACGAATTAAAATGCAATTTGATCTCCATTTCGTTTTACATTTTTCGTTTATGGTCTAGGTAAATCTATGTGCAAAAAATATATATATGTATTGTATATCGTACATTATATACATATTTATTCAAGTATGCATTTGCTTATGTACGACTTTATTTTATTTTTCATGTTTTCCTTTCTTTTTTTTAGATTGACAATTTGCCAATGATAATAATTATAAGTTGTTTTGTATTTTATTCAATTTTATTTTATTGATACATATATTAACTAATAAAACCACCAACAATTTTTTATATGTATTTTTCTGTCATATCTTTTTTTTTTACCATTTTACCTGTCTACCTTAATTAGTTTCTAGTTTCTTTATGCTCGTATTTCGTTTTACCTTTGTTTTGTTTTTTTCTTTCCAACAATTATCACGTGACAATTTTATGCTTAATTAATTTATTCAGGGCAGTTAATCATTATTTTTTTGTATGCTTGAAGTGTCTATCGTATAATTATTTCAATTAATATTCAATAGCTGTCACGAGAGAAATTTATAGAGTTCAGTTTTTGCAAAAACTACTTACATATAAGTGCTTGCTATTAAGCATGTTTTTTCATTCTTTTTTTTCTTTTTTATTTATTTTGTATTGAGAGAAGAAATACAGTAATCAATGAAATACTGACGGCAATTGGCAGTGGAATAAATATATAATAAATATTGGAAAAGAAAATAAAATAAATAAATAAAAATTGAACTAAAACTGCAATTTCAAGGGGCTGCAAGCTTCCATAACTGAATCCCTTGAATCCTTGCCAAGAGCAACTCAACAGAGAGAGGAGGGGAGAGCTGGAGTTTTAGTAATCCTCCTGGAGCTGCTGCAGCCCTGGCTGCTTCGGCGCCCCTCGGCACATGCGTCGCAGTATGGCGATGAGCAGAGCGAATATCGCGCAGAGCCCGAGGGCGAGCAGCGAGAGTTTGCCGTAGGGCAGCTGGCTGAGATCGCGGCGCAGGCAGATCTCCGGGGACTCGTCGTGCAGGACGAGCTGGCGGTACTCGGCGGCATGGTGGAGCAGGCCGAGCTGTTCCAGATTCCACTCAATGTGCCGCGTTAGTTGGGCCAGCGTCGAGGTGTGCGTCACATTGGGACAGTTGGCGATGCCATTGCAGAGCAGGTGGCGCGGTATGCAGACCTGCGTGTCGCCGGGACAGCGGAAGTCACAGTCGCCATCCTGCAGCAGGGACGCGGCCAGACTACCGTCGGGATTGCGGGGCAAGTGGAACAGCTCGGTCCAGACGAGTCGAAAGATGTTCTTGCCCGGTTGGCCATCGCCCGTGTATTGTATGAGCACCGGCAGCGGCTCCTGGTCAGCGCCCGTGGCCCCCAGCTCGGCGGTGCTCAGGATGGGCAAGTCGCGGGCCAGCGATATGTTGTCCGGGCAGACGACGAAGCGCGGCTCCAAGCGCCCAGCCAGATAGACCTCGATCTTGGCGCTCTCGCAGCTGCGCTCGGCAAAGCGCGCCTTCTCCAGGTTCAGCCAGAGATCCCTTTGGGCGGCCACCTTCAGCTCCCAGATGCACTTCTCGCGGCGATAGTGGTGCTCCGGCGGCGCCATCGGCCCCGCCACCATGGCCAGCGCCTTCTTGTAGGGGAAGACGAGCTCCCCATCCGGCGAGGGCCCCAGTGTGATGGGGCCGCAGAGCGGGCCGTGGGCGAACTCGTAGGTCGCCTCGAACAGCGGATTGGGATTCTTGAAGTACGAGGTGATGGCATGCTGGCCCTGCACAATCATCTCGAGATTCATCTGGTCCGCCGACGAGATGACGCGCACCGCTCGCGGTATATTGTCGCAGAAGCAGGCCAAGTTGTTCTGGAACTTGTCGCGCTCCTCCCAGATGACCAGCTTGTCCACGCGCTCCTCGTGGCAGCGCGTGCAGGCGTTGCTGTTGTAGGGCAGCTCCTTGAAGGACACCGAGTTCACCTCGATTATGGCGCGGGCATAGAGCCGTCGGTCCGTCACGAATTTGTACTGGCAGCGGACGTCGCTGCCGCCGGTTCGCTTGAAGATGAGCGAGTTGAGCGGCGAGCGGAGCCGTCCGCCCGGATGCTTCCAGGCGTACATGACCTCGTCGCAGAGCGTGTTGGGCACCGGATCACCGAATCGTGTATTGTTGAAGAAGTCATAGTGCGCCCAGTAGTACAGTGAGCTGCCGCTATAGCTGCCCGTCTTCGACTCGAACTGCACGTAGAGCGAGGGGCTGGTGCTCACAAAGTCCACCTTCTCCATGGGCCGCGAGAAGGTGTCGCAGAAGGTCTTGATGATGCGCGCCGGATCCGCATGATCCGAGTCGTAGATGGTCAGCGATTCGCCGCAATCCCCCTCGTACTTCAGTATGGGCGACTCGATGCGATTGATGCGAAAACTGCAACGAAAACGGAACAACAAATGGAATATCAGGAATCCGTATCATAAACTACGCAGCCCCAAGCGAAACCCCTCTGGCATGTTGCCAAGCCCCTCCCCAGTTGGAGCCAAAAAAAAAAAAAAAATAAATAAAAGCCCAACTCCAACATTTCCTACGAGCCTCTACGTGCTGCCTCCTGCCACAATTTAATATAAATTCCGACTGGTAACAGGTAAAATCTCACTTTTTACGGGCACAAACACGTAGTCACGCTAGATGTGAGCTGCATTCGCAGTTGCAACTTGCAACCATAAAAGACGAAGAAGAGGAGGAAGAATATGAATGCAAATTGCTTGTTGCCAAAAATAAATTTTTGGCACGTTGAATCTAGCAAATTATTGAGGAATTTGTAAAGTATTTCTCGAGCATAATAAATCGACTTATGGCAGTCAAAAGCGTTTCATGGCGTCAACTGTCTGAGGTTAAAGTAATAAACGAGCATTGGGAAACATGTCTGGAAATTTCGCCTGAATGAATTGAAATGCAATATGAAATTTGAGCTGTCTTCAAAGTAGATTTGAAAATGGCTTTAATACTATAATTATAATGCATTTATTTGAGTCATTTAATATCATTAATCAATAATTTTATAGTCAACATTGATGTGAATTAATGAAAATTGGCATCAATAAAAAATAATATTAAAACAAAAATTTAAAAATATATATAAATAAAACAAAAAAATAAAATTAAAATTTTAGTCCAAATTAAAATTTAAATTTAAAAAATACATAAATAAGAAAAATAAAATAGATTAATATAAGTAAAAATAAAAATGTAGATAAAAAAATAATGAATAAATTAAATTCAAATAAAAATTAAAATACAATAAAAAATACAAATATAAATAAAAATTAAAATTGAAATCCAAATAAAAATTAAAAAAAATTGTTTTTATATTAAATTTAAAATTAAAATAAAAACAAAAATGTTAATTTAAAAATATATTTAAAATAAAACTATTTCTTAAAATGAAAAAATTAAAATTATAAATTAAAATAAAAATAAAAATTAAATTCACATTTAAAAAAATTAAAATTAAATTAAAATGTCAGAGTGTGCCTCATTCAATCTATGTACCACTTAGTACGCCCATATCTCAGTCACATTGCCTGCTCTATCAGTCCATCACTCATCATGAACAGTGCTATATAAATTAACTTATTTTAGATGTCGCATTTCATTCAAATTATCTTTTCGATCCTGTTTTCGCGCTCCCTCTCTCATTCTATATATTTATGACTAAAGCGCAAAACTTTTCCAATTATCTCTTGGCAGTCAGCCAATCTACCTAAAAACCAACCACACCAGCTAAACCAAAAATAGTTTACGTAACCAGCACCGACCACTGCCGCTAAGCAGATTTTCCACAATTACATTTGCGCTGTAACCGAAAAAAAAAACAGTAAGAGAAAAGAAAAAAAAAAAAAAAAAAAAAACTATATGACATAATACAACATTTTATTAACCCACACAAAGTTGGCAAATGTCAAAAGCAAACAAAAAAATAGAAAAAAAAAAAAACAGAACAGGACAGGACAGGACAAATCACCATCATCAGGAGCAGCGGGCATGCCACAATTTCATTTTCGTTTCGCAACGTTTTTTATTTGCCACATTACGACTTTTTATTCGTCCGCAGCTCAACTCAGCTCGGTTCGGCTCTGCTCTCCGTTACTTCTATTCATAATGGCGGCGAGTTACTATTTCCCCCCCCTGGCTAGCGCCACACACCTCTCGCTCTCTCACTCTCTCCCCCCCTCTCTCTCTCTCTCTCTGCCTGTCTGTCTCTCCCTCCTCTACGTGCCCATGCCGTTATTCACGTACGCGACTTCGAAAACTAAGCCTGACGTCCTGCGGCATGTCCTCATAATCCGTTAGCAGCCTAGTTCCAGTTCCAGTTATGCTGACTCAGTTGGGAGTTTATTCAGCAGAACTGCAAAAAATAAAATGAAACACACACAACTGCCACGCCCACCTCCCGCCTCGTCAGCCGCATAAAATATGCAATGCGACAGCAGTCGGACGATCAGGTCGCAGCCCCAAACACAGAGCCCCACACCCCTCCCCTCTGCTCCAGCCGCCTCGCGGGTCCGTTGTCAACTGTTTGGGGAGCAACTGCTTAGTTATGTGCATATGGCAGTCAATTGGTGTCGTGTCCTGTCGCGTGTCGAGTCCTGCTTAAGGCGTAGGCGTGCCCTTTTTTTATGACCTGTCTACTTTTTTTTTCTTTTGGAGGAGGCGGATTTTGATTTTGGTAGAGCTGACTTTTTTTTACATATTTTGTTTGTGGAAAATGCGAGGGGGAGGAGGGAGGGCGGTAGAAGAGAGGGAGAGAGAGAGTGGAGTGGACTAGTGGAATTCTGCTAAGGAGATTCACTTAAGTTCTTCAATTGGATTAACTGTAAAATACAATTCTCAATTATTAAATAAAAATTTATCTTTTCAATACTTTAATAGCATTATAGAGTTTCTTTAACTAATGAAAAATGCTAAGACATTTCAGACATAGGCATACGAATCTGAATCGAATATGCTCAATTGCCTAAATTTCAGCCCAAGTCTCCTAGGTCTACTTTATATAAGACTTCACTTTAAGCTAATATCATTTAAATGATATTATAAATACATAAAATGAAAGCAAATCTTTTTTAAGTTTTTTCATAACGTAAAGTAAGCTTATTTGAAGGTATATCTGTTAACTGACATTATATATGTATATATTATATATCATAACAAGGTAAATTTTATTTTCCTAACTTAACGTCAGACTAAAAGTCATACCGTTATTTTTACTGATCAAATATACACACATACTTTAATATTTATTATTAAAGAGCTATTGACATTTATCATAAAACTAGAAAAAATTATATAAAATATCATCATCATATCATCTGGGTCAAAGATATCATATATAATTAAGCTAACTAAATATTTAGAATATTTTAAAAAGAAAAATTTCCGATTTAGCTAATGCAAACTTCTACTTGAAAAGCATATACATATATCAAGTATAAATATGTATGGGTACACTCACACACACAAATATATATAGTTGTAGCTAAGGAAGCTTGAAGAAATTAACAGCGTAGTTAGCTGCTACGAAAAGGTAGCGCACTATGAAAAAAAATTCACAGAGTGAGAAAGAAAAAGAGAGAGAGAAAAAGTAAGAGTAGCAGATACTTAGAGCAGAGAGCCAAAAAAAAAAAAAAAAAAAGGTGCAGGAATGACATGTTACTTAAATGAGCAAGTTTGTTGGAAACAATGTCGACAGTGTCTAGACATCAGGCAGCAGCAGAAGTAGCAGCAGGAGTAGCAGGAGTAGCAGCAGGAGGAGCAGGAGTAGCAGCAACAGTTAAAGCAGCCAAGTTGAATCTTTCTCGTGTAAGTGAAGCTCTCAAGGATTGGGAACAACAACCACTACGGCAAAAGGGCCGTGTGGGCGTGCAATTGTTGTCATGGGCGTGGCAGCAACTTGAGTGAAGTTGGCAACGAGCAGTAGAAAAACAACGGCAGCAACAACAACAACAACAATCAGCATCCAGCAAAGACAAAAACTTATCGTTAAAGTACGAAAATTTGTGCAGAGCGCACGCAATTTTCTCCTTCTATGCCATTTCGTCTGCTTTGAACTTTTCCTGCTGCAACTGCAATGCTGGCCATCCGCTAACCTTACATCACTGTTGGTATTTGGGGAAAAAATATATATGCATACGTGTGTATAAGTAGGTATGCGTATGCATATAGATGCTTTAAGCGAGTAAGATGCAAATGTACCAAAGTGGAAGTGAATCTGTACCAAACTTAATTGCAAATGGAAGAATATTTTCTTTTATTATTGTTTATTTATTTATTTATTTTATTATTAGTTTCTTTTTTAATTTATTATTTTTAAGTTTCCGAATTGGGTTTTTTGTTCTATATTTATGTGGTTAACATGTAAGTATACATATATAATTTATCAAATAATTATGTATGTAATTGTATGCAAAATTTATTATTGATAAGAAATTGCATAAAATGATTTATTATGTTCAAATTATAGTCCAAATTTGGGATAAATAATTTTATGTGTGTTTTCTTCCCCCAAAAAATTCTAGAAACATACCTTTTAATATAATATAGGTGTGTTTTGAAGTATCATTTATTTTGTGATTTGATTTTATGAGTCAAGCAGATAGAAGTCAAATATTAATTTTCATTTAAATTGAATTAAAGTGTGTGTTGTAAAATATACTAAAACCTTTTTGTAGATTAAAATGTACCTATGTAAGTGATGTACCTAAAATGTTATAAAAATGTACTGAAATGAACTAAAAAGTAAAGCCTTTTTGTAGACAGTCGGAGATTCACTAGATTATAATGTACCTAAAATTATACTAACATTCACTGAAACGAACTAAAATGTACCAAAGTAGAAATAAATGTACCTAAATGATGTTAAATGTACTCAAAATAATGCTCAAACAATTCCATTGAAAAGGTGTACTCTACTGCCTCAGAGTGTACCAAAGTCATATCCCAATGTGTCCAATAAATGCAATTTTACTTATTTTTTTCTAACCAATTTTAAATGTACCGTATCAAAATAGTCCCAACTGAATTCAAGTGTCTCGAAATGATCCCAATTGTACCCACAAAATGTACTCAATAAAAGCAGAGCACCGTACACACACACACAGATGCTTATCCCTGTCTCTCACTCTCTCTCTCGCTCTCTCCTCACATCCGCTGCAGTTGGGTGTATTGCGTTTTGTGCACTGTAATCACGAAATCGTGTCGCCCACTTTTGAACTCTTAATGGCAATCGGTGTAAACGTGCGCTCAAGTTTTCCGGGCTTAGTAGTTGTGCTCGTTTTGTAGGTGGACATAAATATTTATCTTTTGGCAAAAACTTGTTTGATATTTTACTTCAGTTTTTCCCTCTCCACGTGTGTGTGTGTGTGTGTATATGTGTGTATATATATGTGTGTGTGTGCCTGAGTGTGTGTTTGTGTTTCTGCGTCTGATGTTGGCCATGCACACAGAGTTTTCTTTGCAGTTTTGTCAGCCAAAACTTGGCAATGTTTTGCAACATTCTGTGCATAAATTATAAGCTTGCAACATGGTCAAATGCACAGAAATCGTTGCAGTTACTCTGACAACTCTGACGGCGATGTTTGCAGCAATATATTATGCTACAGCAGATCAGAGCAAATTCCCATAACAGATTTACAGAGAGAAACGTTGCTTTCTTTTGATTTTTTATTATTACTAAACGTGCAGAGGTAATTGGAAGTATTAAGAGATGCCTTTGGATACGATTTTTTTTTTAATGATAATGGCAGAAGTTTCTATATATTTCATAAATATTTATTATGAATTTTATGCTATAAAATACTAGGACATAAGTAGTTATATATTTCTGCATTTAGTTAATTGTAAAATTCAAGAATTGCGAGCAAGATAGAGAAAGTAAACTGCTTCCAGAACTTGCAGTAAATCACTCATTTAAGTCGTGCATGAACAAGCGAATTAAGTTAAAGTTTAGTGTGTTGAATTTACAGAAAGAGAGAGAGAGAAAAGAGAGTGTAGTACCTCCTAAGTAGTAGTAGTGGAAGATTTATGACAAGCTGTGTGTATGTGTGGCTTTGTATTCTGATATACGAACGATCATTTTGGGTATGGGAATGAGTGAAAGAGAGAGAGAGAGCGATAGAGCGTGTACTGCCTTCATAGCAGTAGCAATGGAAAGCTTATGCCAAAGTGTACGTGTGTGTGAGATTTGCATGCTATGTGTACATTATGTTTACGATCGCAACCGTCTATGGTATGGGAATGAGTGAAATTAAGAGGGAGAGAGTGAGAGAGGTTACTACTGCGAACACTCAAACTAAATGTGAGCGTGGCTGTCTGTGTGTGTATGGTTGGGCATGTGTATGGGTGAATATGTGCGTTGGGTCATGGAAGTTTCGGATGGATGGAGTGAGAGACAGAGAGAGAGAGAGAGAGAGAGATAGTGATAGTGTAGTACTTCCTAGTACTACTACTAGCTGTGAATGTGTGGGCTTGTGTCCTCATACACGGGCGATCATCTTGGGTATGGGAATGAGTGAGAAAGAGAGAGATAGATAAAGAGAGAGGGAGAGAGAGAGAGAGAGAGAGAGAGAGAGAGAGAGAGTATGGGTGTGTGTATGGGTGTGTATATGCGGTAGGGGATCAAGTGGAATGGAATGAGAGAGAGAGAGAGTGACTATGTGTGGGCTGCATCTTGAGAGAGTACTAGTTGTACGATGTGTGTATATGTAGGTACATTACTGAGGATGCTGCCAGAGCAGAGTCAGTCTGAAAGTAGATCTTGTGTAGACAGGTTGTAGGGCAGAGCTTGGCTGCTGCTGGCACTCGATATATAATAGTGTAAAGAAAATAGCAGCTAGTTTCCCATAAATATTTATGTATAATTTTCTGCTATAAATATATATTTGATGGACAGTTTCTACATCACACATAGGTCGAAATTTCCTTTTACTATTTAATCGAAATATATTTTGCAATTTTCGTTTCCAATTAAAAATAAATATGCTTCAACAACTTCTTCTTCAGATCAGAGCTTAGTGCAGAGATAACTTTTAATTACTTAAAAATAACTGAGAACACAAATGCATATGCCCTCTGCTCAGTGCCCCTTGCCAATTGAGCAACGTCCCGCTGTTTACTGCTCAGCCCTTCGATGGCATTCAATTTACGAGAAAACGGAGCGAGCCATCAGTGTCCTCGAAATGTCAGAGTTGCAAAACTTTGCCATCGTCTTGGCGACTGCCCCAGCCAGATCTTCTTCAGGCCGGGCGGCTGCTGCCAGGAGTCGAAATGAAGCCCGCAAAACCGCAGCACAATAAAATATTTCCCTATCCGGGCAGTGCAGAGGGCGCCAAGCAGATTCAGTTGAATGCAAACTCAGAATGCACGGACCAATGCGACACTTGCACAAAAGTTCCGAGCATTCAGGATCCAGACACAAACAACGGCCCGACGACGCCGACGACGCAGGGATAAAGAAAGTATGTGACTCTGGGCGTAACACAAAGTAAAAAAAAATATATATATATACTATACTATATATACGTACATATATAAAGAACAACTTCAACTCGACACGTTAAATTAAAATGTCACATAAATCTTTGCGGCAAATTTCATTAAAATACGCTTACAGCATAGAGCGTAGCGCCAACATGAATTGCAGACTGCAGAACGGAGAGGGGGTGGGGAGAGGGGAGAGGAGTTCGGCCCCGCCTTCATGAAACATTCGCATACGCCCACAAAGCCACAAAACTTTGCACTTTAAGTGAAATGTCGACGACGACGTTGGATTTTTGAATGGAAGCCATTCGGACAATGCCCCCATTGGAGTGCGGGGGGCATTTGCAATAAACTCAACTTTTGTCGGGTGAACTGAAAAACAAGAGCTGGCGAAATTGATACGAGAGACGCCAGTTAACTAAATAAGAGCTTGCCGAAGTATTTCAACTATGAATATTTTGAAAAATTATTAAATACTTGTCGAGTTTCGTGGGCAAAAGTATTAAGAAGAGGATACTCTGAAGAGGAGTTTAGCTAAAGGGGGAGGGGGGTTCTTATCTTGAAAGAGTATATGAATTTTACACAAATTATGACTAGTTAGATCTGTGTAAAATAAAAGAAAAAGTGAAGTTCATATTGATTGATCTAATAGTAAACGGAAATATGTAAACTTTCATTTGCCATTAGAATGTTAATAAATTTTAAAGTGAAATATAAAAAAAAAAAAAAAAAAACAAAAATAAATAAATAAATATTTAAATAAAATATAATAAAATAAAATAAAGTTAATAAATATAAAAAAAAATTTAAACAAAGTACTTTTAATGCACATATATATATGTATTGAACTTAGATTTTTTGTTATTAATTTTATATTTTTTAAGTTGCCACTAAAGGTAACAGTAAGTGATGTACATATATATATATATAATATATATATATATATATATAATATATATATAATATACATATTAAAAAAATATTAAATAAATAAAAAATAAATCAATAAATAAAAAAATAAATTTATTAAAAATGTCATTTGAGCTATTTTTAATCATACAGATTTATCTTAATATTTTTTTGTAATATCAACTTCATTGATATTATTATTTTTATGACAGTGACTGAAGCGGGCTTCATTTGTTATTTATAAATAAAAAAAAAAAAAAATTACCTGTACCCTATTATTATACCATATATATGTATATGTAAAATTAAAGAAAAAAACTGAATGCTGTTTATAAAATTATAAAATTAATAATTTATAGTCTCTTCTAATTAACCCTTAAAAAAGAAACAAAAAAAAACTTTTACTTTACAGAGCCTCTATAAAAATATATACAATACGCCACTCCAAATTTATGCAATAATTTATAATTATACTCATATAATATATATATGTAATTTTGGTATTTTGTAAATTATTTAAAGAATTTTTTTTTTTTGCAGCTTATCATCCTCGACTTAAGGAAAGGTATATGCTTGATTCATGTGAACAGATATTAATATGCTTAATATTTTAAGCAAAAGGTGAATTTCTTTGGATTTTTTAATATGTTGCCACAATTTTTAATAGAAATATAAATAAACCAAACCCATTTTAGAGCCACTTTAAAGGCCGCAGCTCACCTATTATTACCTTAGTATCATCAGTAATATTATCGCGCTCAAATTGTACCTATTTATATGCTCTAACCCACCCCAGAATTAGAGCTGATGCAACAGTTAACAATCAGGTATGCGTCATATGATGCTCACCTGGGAAAGTAGAGTCGCACAATTTCGCCGGGATGGCCTTTGATGTGATAGCTGCAGGAGGTGTTGGGTGGATACCAGTGGGCGATGCTCAGGAATATGCCCTCGCTGGCGCTGCTGTCCTTCAGCGAATCGGAGCTGAGCAGCCAGTCGCAGACGCCGTGCTTAATGCCCGCCGTCTCCACATGCCCTGGCCAGTTGCCAACATTGAAATGAAAGCCCGTATTGAGCAGCGGCCCCGCCGGCGACGTAACAAACTCCACGTACATGTATTGTGAGGTGCCTGCGGTTGGGAATCGCAACTCTGGTTAGCTACGGAGCCATCGGCAGTGCCGGCATTGTGCTTACCAATAATGCTGAATGGAAACTTGCCCAGGCCGCAGAATTTGCCTATCAGCGGCGAGTGCTCATCGCGGCCATCATAAACGGCCAACCAATCGTAGGGGCAGTGCTCGTTGCCAGATCCAATCGGCCTTATAGGGCAGGTCATCACGTTCTCACATCTGCAACGAGAGCAAAATTATTTCAATTCACCATTTGTCACTCGCAGCCATTCACAGCTCATTCAAACACTCGAGCATTCGAACACAGCGCACAGAATTATGCTTTGATTCATCAAACGGCTCGATTGCAGGCGGCACGTTAATGAAACTCTGTTTTTAATCGCAGCACAAAGCAGAAATTGCAATTAGTGCGGGCTTTATGCTGGCCGGCAGTGATCGACTGGGAGATACCTTGTTGTTAAATTAATTCATTTATTTATTATTGTTGAATTTATTTTTAGTATTTTGTTAGTTTAATTTTATTGAATTTATTATTATATTTTTTTGCATTTTGTTAAATCTGTAAATTGATATTTGTTAATTTTAATTTATTCTAACCTTATTAATTCAAACCAAATTTTTCCATTTTCTTAAATTTATTAATATTATATTTATGTTTAGCATTTTGTGAAATTTATTAAATTATATTTATTAATTTACGTAGTAATTATTAAACTACATTTATAAATAATAAATTTATTTTTGACATTTTGTTAAATTTATTAAATTATATTTCTTCATTTTTGTATTAATTATTATTATTCATTTCTAATTTGGTTAAATTTATTAAAATAAATTTATTAATACTAAATTCAACTTAAGCATTTTGTTAAATTTATTAAATTATATTTACATTAATTATTTTTTTTTTCAATTTGTATTTTAAGTAATATTCAATTTTTTAATTTTGTTAAATTTATTAAATTAAATGTATTATTCTTACATTTATTATATTCAGTTTATTAATTTTTAAATTTTATTAAGTTAATTTTATGTATCATTTATTTATATTTTTATTTATTTATGATAGATTATAATTAATATAAAATTAAGAATGACTTAAGTATTAAGCATTTATTAATTTGATTTTAATTGCATATTTGGTAATATTTCAAACGCTAATCCATTAAAAATATAAATATATTTATTTACTTATTAAATATTACAATAAATATAAAATTAAATCAAACTTCAAAATTAAGCCCTGGCAACTGCGGCTCATTAATATTTATTTTTGTCTGCTTAAATCGAAGAAAATTTAATTTAAGGGTTTCGATGTCATATAGCTATAACCATGGTCATGGCTAGAAGGATGCAGCTCGTTGCCTAGATCAAGCACATCTTTAGGCTACGTTGCCAAGCACGGCTCCTGCTGCCTTCTGGGTTACATAGCCTAGCATCGATATCGATTATACAATGAAAATCCATTTTAATTGGGTTCACAGTGTAGAGCAATAGAAACAGCTGAAAAGTTGCCCCACTGAGGTGAAGGTGAGGCCGGACAGGTAAGCCAGGTGGGAGCTGCTCCAAGGTACTAAATCTAATTAAATATACTCACACATTCATTTCTCTATGCTCTCAAATATATTTCTATGTATCTTATAGATATATATATATATATGTTCTTCTCGGTTAACGCCCCCTTTTGACTACGCCTATGGCGCTGACATTCATTTCTAAATCGTCTGTTTTTAAAGCTTTTTTGCCAACTTTAACTTGGGGCGCACGCTGCTCTCTGTTTACCTTCTCTGCTTTATCTATTTTGTTTTTCTTTTCGACTTGACTCCGAGTTTGGCCTAGACAAAGTGACCTTTGTGCAGCGATTCGCTCTGGCTAGGCCATTGATGAGGTCTGAAACCCGGATGCTCTTTTGCCAGCCATTTGTTAGCAATACAATTTGTGAGAAGGTGGAGAATTTCATGCCGATTCAAAAGGCAAACGAAATGCCTTTCACCTGACGCTCGTGCCTCCCCACTCCCACTCCCACTCCCTATCTGTGTATGTGTGTGTGTTTTTGTGAACTTTCTAATTGAAAGCTAACTTTGGCAATTACGTACTGGCCTTTAATCAAATGCGGGCCGACAATTGGCAGCCGTAGCGTAGAGGCGAGTCCGTCCGTGAGTCCGTCTGCCGTGTGATTTGAAAGTGCAACAAAAATGCCAATTTAATTGACATTTTATTGAGCCTTTGACTGTCGTTGGCAAACTTTGAAGAAGAAGCAGCGCCAGTAGAACTTTTTGCTGGCCGTAAAAAGTTTTTGGGATCTATCTATTCCTACAGTGTCTGTCTGCCTGTCTGTCTGTCTGTCTGGCCTGTACGTTTCTATTAGCCGGACAGTTTTGTTTCTCGTTTCACTCAATTTAATCACTTTGTCAGCCAAAGTTGCGCCTTCGCCGCTTTCAGCTGTGTCTGGCGCAAACCTAATCTAACTTATTGATAATAAATGCGTAGGGCAAAAAGTTGATTATATATACGTTATACGTTATACAATATACTATATATATATAATTTTCTTTTGGCCCGACGAAAGTTTTGCCGGCCAACAGACATATCAAAAATAACTGACTGGTAATAATTTCGGCATATTAAAAAACTTTTTTCTCGATGACTTTTGCATTTATTTCGCCCCGAAAAAGGAAAAAAGTTTTACTAAAAGTTTGCCTCGTGTATGTGTGTGTGTTTATTTGTAAGTTTGTGCTGGGCTTTTGTGGAGAAGAAACTGCTACGTTGGCAAAATGTTTTCGATGTTTGCAGCGCAGAAATTAGAAAAATTGTTTCGCAAAACTCGGCTGGCAAACGAGCCTCGGCATCGAAATAAACTGAACTGATTTATAAAGGAGCCAAAGGCAGAAGTTGCCCCAGCGCTGACTTGGCATAACCACATGCTTATACAAATACAGACGCACTCACACACACACACACACAGAGAGATGTGGTCAGGTCATTGCTATCGAACCTGCTTATCGTGTGTGGAACTTTGAGTGTTTTATGAACTGGATTTGATGGAGCTTTGTGTAATGGCTTAGATGGATTACGCTGATTGTTTGTAAACAGAATGGCTACACACACACACACACAGACACACATATACGCACATACATAATTAAGCTATGCATCTATAGTCGCATTACAATAATATTTGATTGAACTCATTGCACAAATGGCCTAAGCCAATGTGTGCATAAACAAATTTGGAAATCATAAAGTGGATAAAGAGTGGATAAAAGCCTTGGCTGCCCTCAGTAGATGGTTCTGCTTGTAGCTGCTCTTAAAGTGGGAAGCCAGTGGAAATTTAAGAAAACTAACTTATGATTTCTTATAATAATAATTAATAATAATAATAATTAAGGCAATACTATATCTTGTATGAGAAAATTACGCCGTAGAGGCTCAAAGCAATTATTTAAGAGATTTTATATTCAAATGGTATTGTTAAGAAAACTACATGAACAAAATAAATGTTTTATCATCGTCAACTTGCAAAAAAAATTGTTTTTCTTTTATTTTAAAAGAAAAAAAAAATTAACAAATAAAAATTATTTGAAAAAAAAAAAAAAAAAATTAATAAATAAAAAACACAAACCCTGAACAAATTTTTATTGGAACGTGTTATAAAACCTGCCTTCAGAATCTGCTACAGAACATTGAAGATCTTAGGGAAAGCCAAAACTGAAATTTGATTATTAAATCTTCAACTCTCACTTTAGCTTATTTCAAGTACTTCAAATTTATTTAAGCAACTTTCTGCTGATTTTCATAAATCTTTAAAAAAAAACCTCTGAAAATAATGATAGATGTCAAAGACTTGCAAACTGAGCTCAGTCAGTAGAGTTCCTGGTAAGGTCCTATCGAATACCCAGGACAACAAGCATGCTTAGGGTTTAGTTTACGTTGACTAAATGTTTGAGGAATTTAGGACAAGCAGCGAGCCAATGCAAACAGTGACCCGAGTCAAACAACATTAATGGAATTTCGGCACTGAGAAGCCTTTCGATTAACTCGATGCGAGAGAGTCGGCGATTAGCTCGTTTTGTTTGAGTAATCCTTTTCGGCGTACCCCAGCCCCCGTACGGCTGGCCGGGTCTGTCTTAACTTGGACTTGCAAATTAATACGCACTTAAAGCGGATTCCCAACTAGTCCGGCAGCACCCACAGCCACACCCACACACACATCCATACCCATCAAGTAGGAGACCCAAAAGTTGCCAACTCACTCAGCTCCGGCGCTGTCAAAGTTGGCGCTCGTCTCTGGCGAGGACTTTACAGTCGCTCAAAAGGTAAATATTCAAATTGAATCTATAAAAATAAATTGAATGCTGCTTATCTAATTTCAGCTGGGCGGCGCCCGACTTGGCCCGTTTTGGCTCGACTTGGCCCGACTTGATGTGCACGTGCGACTCCTGCCAGCAGCAGCAGAAGATGTGAGAGTGCGCGACTCTCTCTCAAATATGCTGACTTGGCTGGCATTTGCACTCGAAACAGCTTCGACTTGCTTAGAGCCACTTCTGCTGGCCATTTGCAAATGGCCCTGGCACATGGGTCTTCGCCATTCGCATATCGTTAACAGTGAAGCCCGATGATAATGCACAAATGCCTGGCGATGTTTAATGATTGGCCGTCGCCTCTGTCAAGGGCAAATGGAAATTGTGTTTTACTGCCAGCCCAGGTAAGCTAAAGGGCTGAAGGGTTGTGGGACTGAAGGTCCGTGGGGGTTGGGCCACATCAAATATTTAAGCTCTGATTTAAGCCCCAGCACGCACAGCTGCCATTTTGGCATGTGTCCCCACTGAGCTGCTAATATTCCCAGACGATGCTCGGTTCCAGGGCATGCTTAAAGCTTAAAGTCAACTTTTTGCTTCAATGTTTCTTCAATCAAGTTTTCTTTAGTAACTGCTTGACTCTTTCTAGCAGCTCAAATTAAAATACCTCCATCAATCCGCAAGCCCAAACTTACGCCCTTCATCTCCAGTCGCAGCTTAAAATGAGCTGAGTACCTGTTCAACGGCATAAATTCATAATTATTCCCTGGGATATATCTCTGGGGAAGGCCTTGAAATCGCGCACGATTGCAAATGCGCTGAGGCCTGCGCGAATTAAGTGGACAACGTAGCTGCCATAATGACTCAATCGACACTCGACTCGAGTGCTGCAGGCGCCAGCCGCCAGCCGGCAGCTGATGTATTGGCTTAAACAGTTGGCCAGCTGACGAGGGCCCCGACTGAGGTCAAGTGACGCATATGACTATTGACATTTGGCTGAAGACCGAGGCTCGGGGCGGAAAAAACGGTTTATGGTTGCCAGAGTGAAAAGAAAACATAAAAATATACATATATACATAATAAATATTGATTATGTGGAGATAAAACAAATATAGAAGAGAAAGAAAAAATAAAAAGGGTCTATTATGAGAAGAAAATATTTATTTAAAAATATAAATAAATATAAATATAAATAAATATATAAGTTTTATGGCTGCCCTTTTATAATATTTTTATATTTTATACATACATATATTTTTTTTTAATAAAATAAATATAATAAATAAATGAATTTATTTTATGTATATTTTTATATTATTGATAAAAAAAAATTAAAATTTTAAAAAATATTATTTTATTATTAATCACTAAAAATAATTTTGAAAAATATATTTTGAAAAGTTGGATGTTGATGTATATAAGGATGCTGTGAACCCATTAAAGACTTCGTAGAGCCATAAAAAATTCATGGCTGTCTTAAAAATCAACCCCTTCTATTATCTTCTACTTGATTTTATCCTCTTACTTTAGCTTTAAAATATTGAATATTTGCAAGTTTCTTGTTTATCGTAAATCAACTCGTAAAAAGTCAAAAGTTTTTTATGCCGCAAAGTGATGGAACTTTTAGGATAACACCATTTCTACTTGAATTTGGGCTTTAAAAGAAAGATGAAAATGAAGACAATGAAGAGGAAGGAAAATCAAATTGAAGTCCCAAACTTTAAAGACCTAGATTGAAAGACAGCATAAGAAAACTTTATTCATATAACTCTTAAAGATTTAGTTAGATTGTATGTAAAAATATTTATAGTATAAAATAGAAATTAGTTTTTATAGCTACCAAAGCATTTCCTTATATATTTCCCTACACCCTCCTTCCACATTGAATTTGGAATATCTCTTGGTGTAGCAAAGCTCGCTAAGATCTCAGGTTAAAATCCCCATTTAGACAGCAAGCGTTGCCGTTGCTTTCGCATCAATAATAGAAAATCGTCAAATGGATGTTTTAAGCTCCGCAACGAATCCCAAAAAATCACTCAGAGTGTAATCCTTTAGCCAATTTGAATGCAGACAGACAAAGTGCAGGCGAGTGCTGAAAAGGCGAGCAGGAGCAGGCAGCAGGCGGCAGGAGGTGGGCAAAAGGTACTAATGGGTTGGGTATGGATCTAGGATTGGGGAATTCGGGTCTGTGACATGTCGCCAACGATTTCCACGGAATTGGTGCCAATTTTTGCCGAGCGCTCTGTCAAATTGTCATTGTCAGCATGCCAAATGCATTACTACAACAACAACAGCAGCAGCAGCAGCAGCAGTAGAGGCTCCTACAACAACAAGTGCAAAAGCAGAATACACGTAATGTTGACTGCTAGCCAATGGCAGAAAAAAAGATGGAGTCAAAGAAGGGAAAGACGGGCCTAAACAACTGTCTAATACCTTAGGATTTGTCGAGAATTTAGTTATGTAGTTATAGGCAAATACTGCTAAAAAACGGACAACGACATTGTTTTATATATATACATATATGACACTGTTCACATAATATTTTATAAAAATTGTTATACATTATTTACATTTAATTAAAACAGAAATATATTTTATTTTTGTTTTAAAGTTATAAAAAATTAAATTATATATTTTAAATAGGTATATAATACATAAAAATGTGTATTTTTTAAGTTTATTTTTATTTATTTAATATATTTTTATAAACTCATAGATTCAAAATTTTGTATTAAATTTATATTTTATTTTAATACACATAAATTTCTTAATTTTTTTATTTTTTTTTTTTTTTATATATAAATATAATATTTTTATAAATTTATAAATATTTTTATATATTTGTAAATATTATTTTTTAGTTTTATTTTTGTAATTAATTTTTATACAATAAATTTTTCTTAAAAAAAAAAAAATAAATAAAAAGCTGGTATTCAATTTGAATACTTATATTTTATATAAATATTTCTTTTTTAATTTATATAAAATCTTATTTGAAATATATAATTTATTTTATTTACTATTATTATTATTTTATTTAAATATATGAATATATAATTTTTATAAATTTGTTAATATTAAGTTTTATTTCTATTTCATTTTATCTGCATCATAAGAAACAAAGTTTCGTGTCTCTTCCCAAAGCCAATATACTCTTTTTACGAAAATATATTGAGCCAGCATACAAAATGCCAAAAAAAAAAAAAGAATGTGAAAAAATTTGGAATTGCACTCGACGTTGTCTGTGCCAAAATGACAAATTACAGGGTGTTAACTTGGCGCTAATTTCTTTCGGCAATTTGCATTTGCATATATTGCAGATAGCACACCCACACACACACACACCCATACACTCATACATCCATTTATATTGGGTTTCGCCTCTCTGTCTCTGTGACATATCTCAGCTGCTGCACTTACCTCTGGCCATCGACCGCGAACTGTTCGTTCTGCAGATATAATTTGATGTACGGCTGTCGCGTGTGCAATTTGTAACGGCAGTTGAGGGCGCGCGGATATAGGCCCGGATAGGCGGGCGACTGGACGTAGCAGGTCTGCAGTCGGCAATCGCGATACTCTCGCTCGCAGTACGAACTGTGAATTGGAGAAGAATTGTAATTAAATTCAATTAGTTGCTGTAGATATCTGAAGCCAGTTCTCTCTCCCTCTCTCTCTCACTCTCTCTCACTCCGTGTCGCCCCAAATAAATGTCGCCAAGTCTCAAATTTCCCGTCAGTTTCTCTCCTGGGCACAAATCCAACAAATTAATCGCTGGAATTGCCCGTCAGGCCGAATCGAGTCCAGCCACGCCCACTCCTAGCCCAGGCAGCGTGCAGTGAAACAACAAAAGCAGAAAATTGTGCTCAGTGATTTGGAAATTCTTGAGCTTTTGCCTGGGACTGCGAGAGAGAGACCTTGTAAAGTTGTTGTTGCTCTTGTTGTTGTTTGAATTACAAGAACAACTGTTCGAGAGTCTAAGAAGGAGCCGTGCGTATAATTTTCAATTTGTTCAAGCCAAACAAAGCGCATGCTAGCCAGGGTTGTCAGGGTTGTCTGGGTGGTCGGGGTGATCGGGGCGGTCGGCGGGCGGACTGCATAAATATGATTACCATTTACCATTTTATTTGCACTCTAAATTTCGATTCAATTTTTTTTTCTTTTGCTCTTCTAGGAAATTTGCCTTTCATTTGGGTTTGCTTTTGACTTCCGTTGAATATTAATACCCTAGATTCAATAGGGGTTTGGGGTGGGGTATGCGATATGCATGATATAGCTAGTTGATATGAAGAACTAAAATGATATTGAGTGTATAAATGGGAATCTTGTTCTTGGAAGTCTATATATATACGATATTATATGATATATTACTATATACATATATACGATATAGAGCTAAAAATAAATTTGTTGTATGTATGGAAAAATAATTAACCCTGCTCTGCTTCACTTTTGAAGATCTTTTAAGATAGTTTCCTAACTTTTGCTCCTCCTTAAGTACAGATTCTATATTCAGTATATATATGGTATATATGATATACAAAATTACTAAATCACTAAAAAATCAAGGTATAATAAATTATACCTTGCTCTACTTCACTTTACATAGATTTCTTTAGGTACTTCTCTAACTTTTGCTCCTTTTTAAATAAAGAGCTTATGTTAAGAATAGTGGAGATACATTTAATATACAAAATTACTATAAAGATCTTATCTCAATAAAATATCAATTCTGCCATATATAAAGATAAAGAACTAAGTTCTACTAAGCTTCACTTTTCAAGTTCTCTTTCAGTACTTCCCCAACTTTTGCTCGCCTTTAAGTACAGGGTATTTATAAGTCTTGCCCTCTCCACCTCGTTCATTCAGGTCTTGCTCTGCGGCTTTGTATTGGTTTGCTCTCGTTTCAGTGTCGATGTCAATGTGCGTGACCCCAAATTAGCATAAAAATCATATTGGCCATGTGGACGCTTGGGAATTTGCCTGCTTCGCATTGCCTTGGGTATGGCAAAAATCTGATGACTGCAGACAGACAAATTAAGGCAGCCCAAGAGGGCTGTGATTGGGATTGCTAGCTGAAGGCTTACTAGCAGTAGAATCAGCTCTACTTTAAAGCTAAACACTCTAAAATTCTCTCTGCTTGACTTTTTATTAATTTCGCGGCAGCTCAGCTGGCTGTGAAAAGAGGCTATTAGAGATCCAGAAGTAATGTTCCAAAACTTGCAACTTATTTTATTAAGATAAAAGTTAGATAGAAAGCAAGCAGGAGCAGCAGGAGGAGCAGGAGCAGAACAGCGGGCAAATCAAATGAAATTTAATGTCTGCAAAGTTTTTTGGGTCTAACTAAATGCTCGTCTTTTTCTTATATTATTATTTTTTTGTGTCTTTTCTTTCTCTGTCTCCATGTCTCTCTCTCTCTCTCTCTCTCTCTCTCAACATTTTGCGCGAGTTTATGTTGCCGCAGTGCCTCGTGGCAGTCAGCCCCTGCTCACGCTCCGGCTGGCAAATTGTAATTCAATTTTATGCGACCTTCTGTTACAGCATTGCCAGCCAGCATTGCGCCCCATCTACAGCTCCAGCTCCACGCCCACAGTCGTTGTTCGCATATGATTATGGAATGTTCGGCTTCAGTTCCAGTTCGAGCGAATTGTCGGCGACATTGTTGGGTCTGCTGTGAGCCGGCTCGAAAAACCACTCAAGTTGCGTGCAACATAATAAAATTAAATTAACGCATCGCTGGCTACAAAGTAGTAACTGTCAGTTGTCAGCCACGCCCCCTCACGGCCCCCTGGCACATAAAAATGGCACAAAGGCGCTAAACATTATCGATAAGCTCGCAGCACAGCGGGCAGTCCACTCAGCCGTTCGCCCTCTTCATCTCCCACTCCCCCCTCTCTCGTTACGTATACGTACCCTTGCACCACTTCGCCGCGTCGATTTGGATATAATTCCGGATGTTGGCCATAGCGTAAATAGACTTCGGTTTGTTGTTCAGCGCGTGAATCGAATGTGAAGTAGGTCTGCAAATAGAAAAGAGAGAGAGATAGAGATAGAGAGATTGTGTGAGTGAGTGGGAGAGAGCAAGTGAGAGTGAGTTGAAATTCATGTATTGTTAGCGCGCTGTTGTCTTTCGCTCTGGCTACGCAAATCACGTATACGCACTGTTGCCCCAGTCAAGCTGCTAAGCTGCATGCCATTAGTAGTCTGCCCCCCCTCCGCCCCTCTCACGCTCACAGATGAATTTTCGTCGATTTTTGTCCCAACTACGGCCAATCTAACCCGAGCAGTCTCCAGCGGAACCGATTGTCCGGCCAGGTGACATGCGGACATGAAGGCGTTTCCACTGTTTGCTCACGCTGTGTTGCCGTTCAACTGTTGTTGTTCGTCTAACTGTGCCCGGCTCGCTCACACAGTGGCTCAGTCGTCGCTCTAGAAGCCCCATTTAGTCGTGCACCTCATCAGCGCTAATGACCTGCACTGCAGCTGCCGTTCCTCCGCCCACCCAGTGGCAAATGGCAGTCAAACGAAGGTGCCTGACAGCAAATGCAGCGTATCTCACTTCAGTTTTGGTCGAAATTGAGAAGCAGAGAGAAGGGCTTGTTTTAAGGCTTTGCAATGGAAGAGGAATCATTATCAAGCTAGACTGGAGTTAGTTAACTTGGACTTTCTTGATGAGAGTCAAGTGAATTCGAGGAAAATGCTAGAAATATTTACTAAAATCATGTTTTTAAATTTTAAATTCTTTTCATACTATTTTATACACAAATAAATATATTTTTACTATGAGATAGACTCAAAATCAAATATATAATTATATGTTGTGTTGTAAACAAATGGTAGCACTTAAAAAAACCCAGGCTAAAATAAATAAAACTAATTTTATGTCTTGCTCACTAAAATCATAAAAATAAATAAAATGCTAAATGAAAATAAAAGTTTATTTACATAAAATAATAAAAATTCACAACTCTTGAAGTACATTTACAAATAGAACACAAAATATCAATAGAAACGAATAATAAATATACAAAAAAAAAAAAAAGAAATAATTTTTTTATTTTATTTTATTTTTTTTATGTATATTAATTCCTCCTAATTTTTATTTATTGTATTTTTTATATATTTTTTTTATTTAATATTCTTTTATTATTGAGTAAAATATATATTTATTTCCCACGGTTTTATTTTCTTTAGTTTAATGAATTTTATCTAAAAATTAGACTTACTTCCGCCACTTTCTTTAATATATTTAGTTTATTAATATATTTATTTATTTCATTATTCATTTATCAGAATTTCCAACTACATAAACCAATTATCGATTACCCCTATTTCAGTGATAATTAACGGTTTTATCAAAAATGGATTCAATGAATACAAAAAGTATTATTATCAGATAAAATCATATAAAATGCTATGCCCATCTATAGATCCCCATGCAAAATTGTTATATAGATGATGCTGCGAATCCTGTTGGTCATGGGCCTCGCTGATTTCTAGGGGGGGAGGGGGGGCTCTGCACACGATGCGTATGCGTAATGCACATGTCAATATTAAATGCGTTACCGGCGTCAATGACGTTAGCGCCACTTAACGATCTGAACAATGGCGTACAAGCAGTCTGGCAAACGGGCGGACAACCAGACAGACAGACGGACGAACGGACTGACAGGCCAACAGCCAGACAGCTAGTTGAACTGCCATCCTAGTCGAGGCTGCGTGCCATGGTCATGCCTCATGCCTGCTGCATCATGTCTGCTGCTGCCTGCTGCCTCCTGCCTGCTCCTGCCTCCTGCTCTCAGCTTCATATTTGCCGCATTATGCGACTTTAAATGCATTGAATATTTTTGAGCGCTGTTGCAGCTGCTGACGCTGATGCTGATGTCAATGCTGATGCGGATGCAATGTAGCGTGGCTGGCATTATCGCCATGGCAGCGACCTGCCCATGCCCCTGCTCCTGCCAAATTGGCCAGCGCTCTTCTTTTAATATGCTGGCAAAATTTGTGCACGAATAAATTAAAAAATCAGTTGGAATTTCGCTTTTGGTTTTGGTTTTTCGACGCTGTCACGAATGTCGCAATTTGTGAAAATTATTTTTGATTTATTTGCCATGAATTTATGTTAATGCGAAATTGTTTTCGTTTTCGCTTTACTTTGACTTTGCTCGGGCCGAGTGCAATCCAATGACTGCTGCTGATGGTGCGGCTTCTGCTCCTGCTCCTCCTGCTGCTGCTGCTGCTGGTATTGCTGTCTGCTCATTAAATTGTGTACGTGGCAATATTATTACATGCCAGCGCTGCTCTATTATTTTTATTTATTATATAGAATAATACCACTCCCGCTCCCCCATTCTCCGCTCCACTCATTCTCATTCTCCAAGGCATTCGTGCAAAATAAGTGGCAAAAAATTGTAAAGACGATGAGCGGGAAAAAGTTGCGCTGAAATCTGCGTGGCAAAAACAAAGCAGCAGCAGCAGCAGCAGGAGCAGGAGCAGAGCAGCAGCGTAACTCCGCCAACTCCGGCAGGAAACTGCGCTCTCAACTGTCTACCGAGCAGACAACTTCGAGCTGAGCGCGTAGCGAGTTTTCATAAATATTTATGACTCCATTAAGGTGTGCATAAGACACTCTGGAGGACAGCAGCAGGAGCAGCAGGAGAAGCAGGAGCAGCAAGAGCTCTGCCGGCTGAGCGTCTATCTGCTGCATGAGCCATTCGTTCATGGCATTAGGTTTGCTCTCTCACTTCCTCTCTCACGCCCTCTCTCTCTCTCTCTCTCTCTCTCTTGTCTTGTGTTGTGTAGGTGTGCTGCTGCTGCTGCTCCTGCTTACATCTGATAAAGTGCAGCATGAAGTTAAACCATGAAGCAAACAAGCAAGCAGAGAAAAAAAAAAAAAAAAAAAACCTTGCTACAACAACATTAGCTCGACATCTTTGACTTTTGCCAAAACGGAAGTAACTAACTGATATATTTTCTATAGAAATCTGAAGATTTTATATATATTAACAGATTATTAAGCTCCCATCTATATTCCATGTGTATTTATGCCTATTATAAATAGTTTTAGAATTAGTCACATATTAGATATGTATACAAAAGTATTCCAACTTTTCTTAATTTCTAACAAACAACAAAATTTCAAGATTTTTCATTCACAGAAAATAATCTTGATCTTATCTTTAATTTTTGTTTTTTCGTTGAAATGCAAATGCAGCGTAGCTCACGAAATAAAATCTGCGAAAGAGTGCAACAGCAACAACGACAACAACACGTCCCATATTACGAGAGAGGTATGATGCACTAGCAACAATTTTTTACCGACTTTTTATTGGGCATAGCGTATTGAGGTAAATAAAAAACAGAAAGCTAAATTGTGTTTACTTCTAAATGAAGCTGCAAGGAAAATTTTTTGTTTCTAACTCTTATAACAAGCGATAAATGTTAAAATTCGATATCGATTTATATCGATTCGAAGAAAATCAAAATTGTTTTCCCTCATTTGAACAATATTTGAGCACTGAATTATAGAGAAAAACTGTCTTACCATTAATTAATCTATCCCTAATTAACATACCCTATTCAAACACTTTCGAAGGGCATTTACAGGGTATAGCCAGTGGGCAAACGCAACAGCCATGCAGCTAAATAGAATTCAAGTTGTGAACAGCATTTGGCATATACAACGAGTCGCCAGTCGGGCCAGCCCAGACCAAAGAGAAATGCCGCCAACTGGCAGAGGGAGGCAGCAGCAGGAGGAGCAGGAGCAGGCAGCAACAGGAGCAGGCAGTCAGACGATAGTCGGGAGAGAGTAGGGAACGCCCACGTTCACAGCTAGCATAGACGTTCCACTGAATAATGCATGCAAAAATATACACATTTATATACATGCAAATACATATAAACATATATAAATGTGTGTATGTGTATTTGTGTGGGTGTATGTAGGTATATGAAAAGCTAAGTGCGAAAGTGAGTTGCATAGATGCAGCCAAGCAGATAGAGCAACACGGGTCACAGCCAAAGCAAACAAACAAAAAACAGAGATAGATAAAATAAAAACACATATATACATATACATATATGTATGTATATGTAAATGGACAAAATAAGAAAAGTATATAGATATTTTGGAGTGGGGTAGCAACGACTGCGTAATGCTCATTAAGAGATCAATTAGGAGTTGTAGGGGAATTAATTGAGGGATTTTAATACGTTCTTCATGCTGGGATACGATTTTATAAATGAATGTATAAAGTTCTTCTTCACATTCTCTCTTTGGCACTATGTATCGAACTGACTGGATAATACCCTGTACTCTGTGTGTAATTATATATATATATATATATATATATATATATATATTTTACATACAACATTTTAATATAGTATTATCATCTAATAATCTAACTTCCCTAAGGATAATGTCAATTACAGCACTCTCATCTGTCATAGGGTATCTTCCAGCTTGGTATTGCCGCTTAAAATACAGCCACAAGTTACAGGATATCTTCAAGTATGCCATTCTCTAAGAGGACAGACTTACATACATCAAGCTATACCCTACTTTAACATTCCCATTTCATTTTCACATTCTTACATTTTACAGGGCATCTACCAGTTGGTTATGCCCAATTAGAGCGCGCTTACTGTGCTTTAAGGGCGTCAAAAGCTCGTGTGTTGTAATATTTGCTTTAAATTATGTGATAAATATGAATATACATACACATGCACATACATACATGCTATATACGTACATATATATTTATATTTAGAAGCAGAAAGTGTAACGGCTGCAGCAAGGAGACGGCGTAAGGACAAGCAGGAAGCGGCTACGTGACACATGTGACATGTGCCGGGCCAGCTCGGGTCGGGTGAATGGAACATGGAGCCATGGCGGTTTATTAGTGTAAGTGCGTTTGGCGTCTGCAACTTGAAGACGGTAGACAACAGAATAGAGACTTATTTTTTACCGTAATTGGAAGTCGCCGGAGTTGTTTAGACGAGGTGTCTGAAGTGGAGCGGGAGCAGCTGAGGACTGGCAAGTGGATGAGTTGGAATCTGTTTGAAAGATGCCTAGTGGCTTACGGTTGGAAGGGAGATTAAATAAATGAAAAATTAAAAATAACATATATAAATAAATATGCACGGAATACCCTTAATGTATTAAAGTCTTGATATGTCTTAAGTCTTACATAATTTGAGAAGAACTGCTAGCTCTTTCTTGTTATTCATTTCACGTTTTATAATAGTATATATGGTATATACATATATGGTTTGTTGAATAAATGTACAGAATACCCTTAATATATTACCATGTCTAAAGAGCTCTTCACTTTTGCCTTTAATAATGTAAAGTTCCCTCATTATATGCGCCACATCTTTTCAACTCCCATCTCGATTTGCATTAATTAATGTCACTTTAGCTCACCTGATCCGTAAAGTTGTCCGTGTGGAATAGCACCTTCACATAGCTCGTCTCGCTGATGAAGGTCTGCGGCTGCTCGGCCTCGCCGCAGAACATGCCCGGCTCGCGGCGATTGGAGACGTCTGTTTTGGCATTGCCATCAACAATCTGCAAGGACAAGCAAGGACAACAGATAAGCAAAGGGACAGCCAGGCGTCACACACACACCCACACACACACACACACACACACACACGCAGACAGCGGCAATTGGATTGCAACTCGACGAGCTCTGCTGCACATAAAGCTGTCAAGCATTGGCCGTACGTTGGCATTACGTGGGCTCTACATGTGTCATCATTTGGGCGAGCGACAAAGTTATAAATTAGATTTGATTGGATGGGCTATGGCCCGCACTGCCGCGCCCATAAATCAGTCGTGTCTCACCTGCAAGAAGCCGCCCTCGCAGTGGGTGGCATTGAGCAGTTGGCCCACTTTGAACTTCTTGAAGCGCAGCCGTAGCACAAAGTCGCGCGGCGCACCTTTCAGCGTGCGAAAGCGATACCAGCAGGTGAGCGGACGTCCCAGATTCTGATTGCTGACCTCCGGCGAGCTGATGTCCTCGAAAATGTCCACAGTCTTGTTGCAGTGATCCTTGGTTATGTCCGAGGAGCTGCCACCGCCAGCACCGCCGCCGCCGCCGCTGCCACTGCCACCTGAAGAGAGAGAGAGAAAGAGAGAGAGTGAGAGAGAGAAAAAGAAAATTGCAGCTTATTAAGAGTCCACAACTTGTGAGAGCAGCAACCGCTGAAATTCATTGTGCCTAATTTATACAGCGAATGCATAAATGACAAAAGGACATTGTGCTGAATTTGTAATTCGAGACAGCTCCGCCTCCTGCTGCTGCTCCTGCTCCTGCTGCTCCTGCTACTCCTGCTGCTGCTGCTGCCGCCTAGCCAAAATGCAAAAGACGCAATCGTCGTTGTCGTCCGCGTCCCTGACTGTGACAAAGGCCACGCCAGCAACCCCCGCCGCACCCCTTGCCCCACCCACTCGTGCCCCTCCCTGGTGGCACTTCAGCAGTCAACCCGCGTAAAATTTTTGAGCACTGAGTCGACTCAAGTCGCGTCGCGAGTCGCAGAGTTTTGCCTTTTGTTGTCGTTGTTGTTGTTGTTGTTGTTGTGGCTGCTCTCAGTGGTTTCTTCTACAGAAATTGTTCAGCCGGGCGCATTGTAAGTTTGCTCCAGCACCAGAATGCTGACTGCAAAGCAAACACACAATTTCTATAGCTTATTTATTGCACAACTACGAAATACTCCCTGGCCGAGAAACTAAAGTATTTGAGTCCAAGTATAATAATAATAATTATTATTATTATTATTAATATTATCATTATGCCATGCCAAGTGGCCTGACAACTCAGTGGGAATCTCAGCCAGCTTTTGTTTATTTCTGTCAATTATTAATATAAGGGCGACTCAACTAGATGTCAAGAAATAATTACTAATTGACCCTTTAACCTGTCATACCTACAAAGCTTAGTATATTAGTATAATATTTTCTTTTTTTCACTTTCGAGTAGTGGAAACTCTTTTAGTTTTGTGGCAAGTTGAGAGCACAAAATTAATGTAAGCTTGAAAAGAAAAATAAATAAATGTAAATAAAATTTTTTTGTATATAAAAAGTAAACAAAATACATTAAAAAATATATATGTAAAATATAATATACATATAATATAGAAATAATAATAATGGTAATATATAAAAAATTGTAAATTAACTCATTTGTATTAATTTCATGATATCGTTTTTTTTTCTTATTAGTTTGATGAATAGAAAATTAAAAAATGCAAATTCCAATAAATAAAACAATAGGAAAATGTAATACGAAATAAGGCAAAGAATAATTAATATATCTATTATATAATGAATTATGGAAAAAACGGTTAACCATAAAGTATGTAAATAAATATAAATGTAGCATATTTATAAAGTTATATAATTAAATAAATTGATGAACAAAAAATATGTTTTAAAGTAAATATTAAATGAACAAGAAACTAATCACTAAACCATACATATTTTTTTTTATAAATAGCAAAAGTTATGCTATCGCTATAATTAATGAAAAAAAAAAAAAAAAAAAAAAAAAACATAAATATTTAAATGAATTAATTGTTAATTCTAATATTTTTTACTATGGAAGCCTTAACTACTTTGGCTACTTTAGTCCATATTTTAGGTGTCATTACTATTGTATATTTATAGTTAAAGTTTCAGAGGTTTTCCTTCCACAGCTTTAGGGTATTCCATTATTTTGTCAACATTTCAGTTTTTCTTTTGTGTAATCATTAAATTTGCGGGTTTTTTGTCTTTGAGGCACAAACAAAGTTTCTACGTGACTAAAATTTTTGAGTTCGCCTTGGCGTTTCCTTTGATTGTTTGCCTTTGCATTGCTTTGTCTTTTGCTGATTTTATTCTTTCTAGGCTGGCAGGGAGGGGCAGGGTATTAAATAAATGTTGATTTTTTGTGTGGTCAAAATTTTGCAGTGGTTAACAAAAGAAAAATTAATAAAATATTTGCTTTTTCTACTTTATCAATTGAGTAAGCATATGAGTATATACATATAAATTATTATATTATTTATATATACACATTTTTATGGCTCTTCATAGATTATATCAATAAAATAGGCAAAAAAAATATTTTATTTTTTTTTATTATTATTTTTTAAATATATTTGTTTTTATTACTAATAAACAAATTATAAATTATTTTTATTTATATTTATATTTATATATATACAATAAAAAATAATAATAACAAAAAAATAAATAAATGAAAATATATATATATAGTTTTATTTTAAAAAAAAATTTTTTTTTTTATTATTATTATATTTCATTATTTTTATACAATAAACATCTTATGAAGATTTCTCAGACAAAAAGAAGTGCCGCTTGCTTATCTAAACTCTATAAGAAATTATTCCTGAGTTCTAAGTTCTAAGTCTAGATTTCTCAATAACTTATTATCTAAATACAAGCTAGATCTATAAAGCAAAAGTAAGCCATCTATATGTTTCTCTATGCATATTAAAGATTAAATGAGAAAAATTCTATTTAGGTCTTACACACACTCCATCTTCACTTATACTTATAAACTATCTACCCATGGAGACCCTCTGCTTGCTACCTTGTCAAGCCCTTAGACTAGCCGTATATAACTCGTAAGTAGCTATAAATCAAGCTTGTCAAAAATGTAGTTCTGCAGTCCATCAAATGCTTTGCAGCTCATATATCTTGGACTGGAGCACATCCCTTTTTGGCTGGCAGCTGCTTGGGCCGAGCATTAATCAAGTTACTTTCGAGCTGGCGAGCTAAGATAAACACTTCAGCTCATTATAATTCATACGGATTTACTAGTGTTTGGCGGCGTGCTTCAGCTTCGGGCGCTTCAAAGCGAATTCCGTAAGTTAAGTTAATTTCTGGAATTACGAGCTCTTTTCAATCGCAAACAGCCGCAACTTAATCAAAGTGGGCGACGTTGGCGTTTTCCAGGGACCCCAGCGCCGACATCAAAGGATTAATGAAATGTAATATATGCTTTAATTTAGCTTAAGGACACACTAAGCCAAAGAGCCGCGCAGAGGGATAGATTTCAAAGAGCCCGGCGAATCGATACACGGCGAACTCGTCAAAATTTGACAAACGCAATGCGCTTAGCTGCAGGCGCCAGCCTCAGACTCTGCCTCCTCCCAGCTCCTATCCCCAACCAGCCAAACCACTAAACCACAAGCCACCAACGTCGTTGGCCCCTCCCCTCCCCTCTCCGCAACGCCTTTCTGAAAACCGCGAACACAGCACGCGCACAAACAGCACAGAGGGAAGCCAGCAGCTCCCTAGCTCCCCATTTCCCCAGTCTATCATGGGGAGAGGCGACACGACTCGACGCGACTCGACGCGACTCCACTTTAAGATGAAGCCAACACACTGGGCCACTGAATAATAAATCTGTTTAATTTTTGAAATAGTCTCCAAAGGCAAATGTCTCCCTCTCTCCCTCTCTCTCTCTCTCACCCCCTCTCTTTCTTACTATCTGTGAGGCATGCTGTCCAAAGATAAACAATACAATGGCAGCTCAAGTTGGGTAATTAGTGGCCGACCGAACTTACGTTAACTATTTGACAGCAACAAAAGCGAGTCATAAATGAAGCTAGAAGATTCTATAGAAAGTCGAGCAGGTGTGGAACTGGCTGACTAGAATATACCCTGCAGCTGCTTTTAAGTCTATGGCAGGTTATGCCAAATGCAAAGAGGTGAACTGGGAATTGTGTTTTAAATGTATATTTATATTATATCTATTTATTAAACTAGAACAAATTTGATTTTTATTAATCGATAACTTAAGCTATGAAATCGATTAAAATCGGTAAATAACTGCAAAGCTTTCACATACCTTGCCCATTTTAAGAGCTATTTTGTAATAACATTCTGCTTAGGTATAAATAAATACCTCCGCCCATTATTCAGCATTATTCATTGGGTAGTTCCTGCCAGAATCAATAGCGCCTCAATTAGATTCGATTTCAGTAGTGACAGCAATCGGACAATCATATTATCAGATTATATTCATAGACTCCTTCTATTTCTGTTTCCATGAGTGTTACAGACAATTAGAAAATACTGTAGCCGAACTACAATAAAATTGATTGTAATTAATCGATAACTCAAACTTTGAAATCGATATATACCTTGCATATTTCAAGATTTAAAGTAAATATTTTAAAATATTCAGCTTAGGCATAAATAAATACCTCCACCCACTATACAACAAACCCCTAAGCAATATTGGGTATTTTCTGTTAGAATCAATAGAGCATCAATTAGATTTAAGTAGAGACAGAAATGGAACAATCATATTATTATCATATATGATATAATATATAAATAAATTCTTATTTACCTTCACCTAATTCCATTGAAAATCATTCAAAATTATAACACTCCGGGTATATTCTAGTCATGCACTCCCTTCATAGTCACGCTTATTCAGCTGCAGCTGCTCGCACTAGTAATCTATCACTGTGCTAAGGCCTCTGCCATCGAGTATGATTTACACACTATTTGCAGGCGAAGCAACTGGTGCGAATCGCATTTAAGGATTTCGCTTCACATATTCTCTTTTAGCACATTTTTGCCTGGCAGCCTCAATGATACTATCATCACATAAGCTACGCCCCATAAACGGGTTAAGAGCACATTATGAAAAACGAAGAACGAAATAAAAAGAGCGGAATAGAAGCAGCATAACAACAACACAGACAACATAGCGTACGAATCTCTGATTCAAAGTCAGCTCGAACAACTTCCTTTCCCCTTGCCCGAGAGACTCTCTCTCTCTCTCTCTCTCTCTCTCTCTCTCTCGGCTCGACTCTTTCTCATCGATTAGTTGCGCTACGTTAGCTTCAAATGGCAAACAATTGTAGCGAGGACTATCCTCGACTACCTAAAGCAGAGAGAGAGAGAGAGAGAGAGAGGGCGGAAGTGGGAGTGGGAGTGGGAGTGAGAGAGAGATGTCATACTTTAAAGATTACTTGACCTGGCATCGGTTCACAGTCGAAGACAACAAACAGGAGGCGGGCTCTGAACAAATGTCAAAGTCAAGTAGAAAAATTGTTAAGTCGGCTCCTGCCTTTTGCATTTTCATCCAAGGACGCGCCATAGGGTAGCTGTGCGGGTGGAGGGGGAGGGTGGGTGGGTGTTTGTACTGTGGGGCGGCCCGTATTCCACATGTTGATATATTGTCAACAGACGCATGTCGCATTTGTCTCGGCTTTGCTCGCCTGTCTGGCTGCCTCCCCAACCAGCCACGCCCCGCCCGCCCAGCGCCCATTTTTCTATAGCCCTGCTCCTGATAAAGGTTGACAAGCGTCAGCACCACCCCTCCCCCCGCATATCTAGCTACCATTCAGCTGCTTTTGCTGGCTCTGCTGCTGCTGTTGTCAACAGTCACTGAAAATCGATTATGAAAATCGTTTTGCTGAAATTTTTCACGCACAGCCGCCGTGGCTGAGACCCTTTCATAGCCGTAGCCGGCTTAGATTGTCGCCTCGTGGCTTTTTGCATAAATATTTTAATAGAAATTCGTGCTTAAGCGGCTTCAACTATTTGCAGCTGGGCGCCCAAGGACGTGAGACCCCATCGAAAGATTGCTAAATTGATGATTGATGCTTTTTATGCCTATCCCAATACCAATCCCATTCACAGTGCCAGTCTCAGTCTCAGTCTCAGTACCCATCCCAGTGTTATCCTAGTCTTCTGTAGGTGCTTTGCCTTCTTGCGGATTCACTTAACGGCTCTGGGTCCCGAGTCCTGCGTCCTTTCCCCATTGACTTATTCAAATAACTCATTCGAAATTTGATGAGTATCCCGAGTAATAAAATACCAACAACAAATTTGCATATTACTGTGCAAAACAAGTAAGAAAGCTCTAGTCGAGACTGCTCGACTACGAGATCCCCTGAACCCTTGGAGCAATAGATATTTCAATAATTTTTCGCGTCTTTCAGCTTACACAAGAAACACGCACACACACACAGGCATACATATACACACACGCATACAGACACACATACACACACACACACACGCATACATACACAAACGCATACACACACATACACATACACACACACATACACAAACACATACACACACATACACAAACACATACACACACAAGCACCCACGCATAAACACGCATGGGCTGCAGTGTGCGCTTACTATGAGAACTTAATTGTTTAATAACTTTTTTTATGGACGTACGATCTTCATGAAACTTTCAGATTATGATTATAACATGAATATGCATGTAATTGCCAAAGCACAAGTCTCTAGTATTTGAAATACGCTTTTTACAAAAGTGAGGGTGAGGGGGTGAATTTAAGGGTGGGGGGTAAATTTTAACAAAAACCGAAATTGTATAAATTGCATATAAGCATACATTAAAAATTTGGAGACTCTAGCAATAAAGGTGTAGAAGATATAATTTTATAACTGGTTTTCGATAAGGTTTTTTATCGATAAAAAAAGATCGGGATGAGTTATCGAATTTTAATGATAAACTTGATATGCGCGCTGTAATTACGGACATTTTAAAAAAAATTTGAAGTCTCTAGCTCTTATATCTTCTGAAATCGACGCGTTCATACATACGGACAGACGGACAGACGGACAGACAGACGGACAGGGCCAAATCAACTCAGCTCGTCACCCTGATCAAGAATATATATACTTTGTGGGGTCTGCCACGCCTCCTTCTCCCTGTTACATACATTTCAACAAAACCATTATACCCTGATTTCCCATTGAAAATGGGTTCAGGGTATAAAAAGGGATTTTCAAGTGGATAAATCTTGAATACTTGAAGCCGAAAGTATTGTTGAAAAGTGAATTTCGGCGTAAAGTTACTCAAAGGATAAGGCTAAGTAAAGTAACTCACTGCTAAGAGGGGAGTAGGGGTGGGCAGGGGAGGGCAACAAGAGCAAGAAAAGAATTCGAATAAAGAGAAGAGACTATGAAAGAGGACAAGAGAAGACATAATGAAGAGAAAGAGAATAGGAGATAAAAGAGAAGCAAATGGCAAAGAATACTGAAGAATAGAAGCGAATTAAAAATAAGTGAATTTGATGAAGAGAAAATAGAGATACTGAAAAAAAATATGAACTGAAGATAAAGTTAAGAATTTCTTTCAAGAGAAAGAAAGCAGGAAGTGAATAGAGAAGAAAAAAGAAGATTTTGAGATGAAAAGAGCAGAAAAACAATGAGCTGATAGAGGAAAAAATTGATGCAAAGAAACTGAAAGGAAGATGAAGATAAAAGAACAAGAAGAAAAAGGAAAAAAGAAGAGTATGTATAAAGTAATGTAAGAAGAGACCAAAAAAAAAAAAAAAACAATAAATATAAATAAAATTAAAATAGCAAGCAAGATTTCAACGATAAATAATTAGATATTATTTAAAAATCCTCTTTAAAGATTTTATACCGCTTTCATTCTTTAATAGAATAAATACAGTTATTAAAACGCAAGTGCTTCCAATATTTCCCAGAAAATGCTTCCCGTTGTATTTTGCTTACATTAAGCCTTACTCTACTTTATTCCACTCATTCATTGCGGACATGAATACATTTCCCGAGAAGTACCACTTGACGATTTATCGATCCGAGGGCCTTTCTCTGGCTGGAGATGCCAGATTATGCATCAGACTTGACAATTAAGTAATTCGTTTCGTTTCATTGGAATTGTGCAAATATCCTGAATGAATATAAATGACTTAACGCCTTAAATGCTAATGGCCAGCAAATTCTCTTATCACACACCAAATTGCTCCTCTGCTAACGGTTTTTTCTTTTCCTTGGCCACGATTTCTTTTTATCTGGGCTTTGCGGCCGAGAAAAAAACTTTTAACAAGACAATTTGTTAAAAGCGAAACGAAGATGATGAAAGTCTGTATGTAAATGTATGTATGTATATGTGTGCGTGCCTCGGCTGTCGTTGATAGATTAACTGTAACTGTGATAGATCATTCACTTAAATTATTAAAATTGCCTACTCAAATTTCACAGCCAAATGGATGAGCACAATGATTGACTGACTGACTGACTAACTGTCAGAGTGATAGACAGCTCAAATGGACAACGAACAAATCAAAATTGGAAAAAAGGAAATAGATATCCTCTGAGTGTGCGTCATAAAAAAATTGATAACAAAGCATTAAAAGCTGCAAGCATAACGGTTTCATGTTTTTTTAGCTAAATAATTCAGGCCGACAATATTTGATATTTGACTAGCAGAAAATTTTAAGCTGGAATATTGTTATCAAAGTTTATTCCCACAATATTATTTCTTATAAAAAATATTTATATATATAACAAAAATTTAAAATATCAATTCAGCCGCAAATTTACTCTTAAAATTTAACTGCATTACATTTTTATTTTTTTCATAGTCCACAATAAAAAGAAAATGTAAAATTGGGATATTTTGAGGTTGACAAATTGAAGGATGTGCAATGCATAAAAAGTAAATCGAAAACAAAACATAAATAAACCTTTTTTGGTAACTGGGAAAAAGAACGAACCAGCCCTCGGGCAAATGAAAGGGTTCAAAATGAGAAGATGGAAGATGGAAAAACTCTCAGGAAACTCATCAGCATGAAGCCCAAACACCTGAGGGGCATACCTGTGCCTATTCTTGGGCTTATGTATATGTGAGTAAATCAAAAGCAAATTTACATAAAATTTGAGGCCAGAATTTCGAATCGTAAAGAGTTGCGCAGGCCAGCCACAACAATTGATAAGGATGCAAAATTTAAAAAGAATTCCATCTTCATTAAGGAGACAGATACCTTGCTTTGTGCTCCCTGAGTTACGCTTTTAACACTTAATTTATCTTAGTCTTAATGCCACTTTAAAGAGCCAAAAAAAATGGGCAAACCCCATAATCTGCAGCTCAATTTATATTATAAATATTAGAAGAGGCGAGACCAAAGACGAAGCCGAAGCCGAAACCGAAGCCGAAGCCCTTCTTAAATGATTAATTACACGACTTCAGTACAATTTTCTGTTGCAATCAATTGAAGAAGAAGAAGAAGAGAGAGAGTGAGAGAAGAAATGAAAGCAAATAAACAATTTCAATAAGCATCCACACTTTGGAGGGGAACCAGCGTACGTAATCCCCAATCAATCTGTTGACCTTCACAGGGAGAGACAAAGGCCACGACGGCAAAGGCTCAAGCTAAGGCTCAAGCTAAGACAGGGGATGGGGCGGGGGCTGGGGCTGAGGCCATTGGGGTAGCTGCCATTACAGGGTTTCTGCCATTAAGCAGCAATTAAAGAGCTCCAAATGAATTTATATACACATCCATAAATTAAACGGGCCAAAGCACACACACACACATACATATATCGCCTCGGGTTCCGGCCAAGTTTTACGAGTTTGGCAGGCACACATTTGTAGTCTTCATTCATTTCATTTAAGTTAATTAGATTCAATAATTTTGAGGCCTAGAGCGAGCCTAAACGAAATGGCTGCTGCGTGCCCAAAATGCTTAAATAGCCAACATAAATTGAGATTTATATGGGCGCTTAGGTGGCCTAGCCATTCCAGTTCCACGCCATTCCACTCTATCCCATTCCATTCTGTGTTCCATCTATAACATTGCAATTGAATTTTGCCAATTCGTAGATTTTATGTGTGCAGTAAAAATGAAAATTTAACGCGCTATAAAGGGACAAATTCATGTACTCGTAATGCTCGCTCCCACAGCACAATTTTTCCTACTTTTTATTTTGATAGATTTTCAGAGCGGAAATCCAGCAAGAGGCTGGTCAGAAAAAAAACACACACACATACAGAGAAAAAAAAGATTGCCCATATTAAACGCTGCGGAAATTGTTTCATCAATTTGTTAATAAAACGGCACACGCACACACACACAAATATACACGCACACACGCATACATAGAGAGACAAATGTTTGACTTAATAAAATAAATTGTATAAATTGAAGTCTGTCATTTTGCGATTCCCAGGCGTAACATTCGAGCTGCCAGCACCCCCATCAGAGAGCGAGAGTGAGATAGAGCGATAGAGTCAGACGAACGAGGCACATAAAACATAACAAATTGCATGAAATTTACGTGTAGCGTGTGTGTCTGTGTTTGCTCTCTTCTACGGCCGTTGCTTCTGCCACTCACTCTTCTACACACTCTTCTACCAGCCCAAACAATCTCCCAAATAAAATTGTCATGCATGGCATTCACTTCGCAACTAAAGCTAAAGAGTGAAAGAGAGAGAGAGAGAGAGAGTGAGGGAGGGAGCGTGAGTGTAGTACATCAAATTTGCCGGCTCGTCTTGTTCGTGCCTTAGTCAAAGACAATCAGCCGCCCAAGTGGGCAAAAGGGGCTGCGGCCGTCGAGCTGCCTGCCGCATGACAAACGTCTCGGCAACATCCTGTCAGCGAACTCTAAATGTGAGTGCGCCTAAAGCGCAATTTAAGCTGCAACACATGATTCTCGCTCAGCCCAGCAGCGTCTAACGGCAATAAAAATGTTGCTGTTTACGCAAATAGCTATGTATGTATGTATGTATGTGCATATGTACATACATATATTTAACACTGCGCACTGAAGAGGTTAATCAGGCAAATTATTCTTAGCTAATTCCTCTGCGTAAATATTTAATAAAGCTTAGTAAGATTGCCTAAGGTTATTTAATTTAATACAATATAATTGATATACATATGTATGTATGTATATTAATCTGTTGTGTCCAGCAAATGCTGTAAACTTAATAAGTATCCGTTTTCAGCATACCCTATCTATATTTAAATGTTTAATTTGTTTGCGAATTCTATTTTAAATCCACTAATTATTGCTGCAATAAAATTATGTTTAAAGAGTATTAAAGTTTTGCCAACTGGTCAACTCCTGCTTCGCACAGCGAATAAGACTAACGGTATACAATTAAAGCGACAGCAAAAAGAGAATGGGCAAACAGGCGGAGCAGCAACAACAATGAGGACATAGGGCAGAAGCAAGTAAAAATAGCAGCTCAAACTGGATTCCTACACACGTTCACGTTCACTGATAAAAATAACGGCAGAAAAATGACTATAGAAACAAAAGCAGCAACAACAACGACGACAAAGACAAGGCAAACAATAGTCGAGGCCTCTGCTGGTCTCTCAGCACACGAGCTCGCTCGCAATTTAATACGCAGATAAATATAAACACAAGCGAAGGTGGAGAGCGGAGCAATGAAATGAGGAATGGGAAGAACTAGAAGATGAACTCTCTTGGCACGCACATTGCTAAGCTTGCTCATGTGTGTGTGTGTGTGTGCCTCTAGCTCTCTCTCTCTGTCCTGCTTAGAGATAGCTTGTGCGTGTGTGTAGATCGACGCGATATATTGAATGACAAGCGCGTGCTTCAGTTGTAGCTGTTGTTGTAGCTGTTGTCATTCTTGTTGATTATGTTGATGATGCATGTTGTAATGTTTAGGGTTATGTTCGCTCTGTTGTCTATGTGTCTGACCCTCCTCGCCGCCCCGCGCACCCACAACTGCTTCTCGTGTCGAAACAAAGCCTAGACACTAACATGAACGGAACACAGCCCATTCAACGAGCAGAGCAAATGCAATTTGTCCCAATTGTAAAACGTTCCGCCCCCAACCACCAAAATGCCTATTCTGGGCCTCTGGCTGGGCCTGGGCCTTGTCATCTTTGAGAAGTTTGACAGGCTTCTAGAGAGTGTGGAGCATGTTGGCTGCGATGCTCGAGGATGGAGGCTAAAAGCTGGGGGCTGTGGGCTGTGGGCCTGGGGGCTGACGTCGAGCTGCATTCATACATATGACAGCTACGTGGCATGCCATTTGAAACGTTATTAATATTTATACAGCTCTTCATATTCACAGGAACTGCCATCCGATTAATGGATTCGTTTAATTTAACACGCCAACGCCAAGTGTGGGGGGGGGGGGAGGGTCGTGAGGGGCTATACAGACGTACACAGCGAGTCAGATGAATAGAAAATATAATTACTTGAGCGCTTTAATGAGGCTCAAACTAGTCGGCGATGGGATTAGTTAAAGTGTTTCAAGACCAGCCACGAAATCAAATGATGATGAAATGAGAAAATGGGCAAAGGTATACATATATGTATGTATGTATTGCTTATGTGTATACTTTGTATATATATATGTATATAAGTGTGTGTGAGCTATACTGCATAGTTTTTATAAGTCTGCTTCATTTAGACTAAGTAAGAACTTTCTAGATGGCATTGCCTGACCTAAAAATACCTTGAACTAGAAAGCATTTTTTTTTTTTCGAATAAACTCTCATTATCAACCGAATGCAAATTTAACTCGGCTTTCATATAAATATAAAAAAACTATCTCTAATTATAAAACCCCTTTTGAAAAATGTTTAATGACAACAGAATATTTCTTCAGAGCTTCATATATTTTAACAAAGGATATGAAAAGCCCAAGAGAATCGGTTAAATATAGTGATTATGCGCCAGTTATGAGACATATAATATAAGATCTCTTTGCTACTTTTTCCATATTAGTAATACGAGAACGAAAGAAACTTTGCTTTCCTTTTGGTTGAGAGTTTGGCGTGTGAAAGAAATAATCATAAATTTTCATTAAATTAAAAAACTTTATATTCGAGCGTCGCGTGTAGCTGGGCGTAATAAACAAGTTAAAAGTCTAACCATAATTTGGTTGATGTTGTTGTTGTTGCTTTGCATTTTTTTTGTTGTTGTTGTTGTTTTTTTTTTTTTTACTTTTAGGCAACATGAAAGTAAACAAGGCGGTTGAAGGAAACCATGGCAGCTAAGGATGCTGAGGATACGAAAGCAGCTGGGAAGCCCAAGGACTTTATAAAATTTATGCCACAACATATGTTGCTCTTGAACTTTATGGGAAGAGCATATCCTGTAGAGCTGGGAACGAGCCGAAAGCCACGCCCACCGCCCTTACTTGTTGTGTGTTTACAGTCTATGTGCAACTTATTTTTTGAGTAGCTTCCTCAAGTTGCGAGCAGCCGCCAAGTTCTTAGCTTGCCAGGCGATTGCCTAGGATAAACCGAAAAATAACAGCAAAATAAAAGAATAAGGGGCAACGAGAGAGAGAGAGAGAGAGAGAGGGAGAAAGAGATAGGGAGAAACCTAGTCAAAGTTTTGCTTTTACGCTCAATTACAATGCAAAACTTTGACAGCAAAATAACCGCATGGCAAACTTGTGAGTGTTTCATAATACTTTTGCCAAACGAACTTCTGGCCAACACACAGTACCGTTAATAACTGAAATTAAGTAAGTTTAATTAAAAATCTCACTACATTCAATTAACAACGCAAATATCTTGGACTTTGGAGCAGATTTCTAAGCGGCCCTCAAAAGTATGCAACATTAATTTCAATGCTCAAATATTTAACCACATGTTACACACAAACACACACACACACACAGACACACATGTAAGCACACTCACACACACATCGCCTGTCGTCTATGACATATAATTGCAAACAGTTGCATAAATTTTGTCAGTGCAAATAAATCAAATTAAATCTCAACGCCGCATAATCAGAAAAGTAAATAAATATGCAAATAGAAGCAGCTGCAGCTGCTGCATATTGCAGCGAGCAAACATTGCAGCATCGACAGCAGCATCAGCACACACATGTATATATTTCTCGATATTTGCTTTAACAAATTGCTTAAAATCACGACCGATGTGACGCAACCAAAAACGAACAAAGTAGCGCTGCACAGTGGGGACTGCACGACTGGGAGATACGCTGCACCGAGGGAAGAGCAGATATGGCCAAACAATTTTTTCAATTTATACTATAAATTTATTTATTTTTAATATTATTATTGTGTTAATTAATTTATTTTATTTAATATTTTTATTTAATATTTTCTTAATTCTATTTATTTTATATTTTTATATTATTTATTTATTTTATTTATTTTTTAATTGATTTAGTTGCTTTATTTAATTTATTTTTGTAAATTCATTATTATTTATTTAAATTAATTTTTTTATTTATATATTTTATCGCTTTATTTAATATATTTTTGTGAAATCATATTTATTTATTTAATTAATTTATTTATTATTATTATTATTATTATTTTTTTTTTTTTTTGTGAAATCTTATTCAGATATAAACATATTTTAAAAAAATTGTATTTATATATTTTATTAATTTCTTTATTTATTAAAGTATTCTGTTTAATATATTTATAAGCTTTTGTATTCTGTTCATTTTTCAATTAATTTATTTTATTTCTCGTTATATTATTTATTCTGTTTAATATATTTTATAAATTTTTTAACTCCATTTTTTATTTTAATATGTTTATTTTTTATATTACTTATTTATTATATTAATCTTGATTGTTAATTTTTGTTTCATTTATTTTATTATTATTATTTATCCATTTTGTTTCTTTCCTGACTCTCTGTTCGTTTGCTCCAGCCCTATGCTAAAACCGATATGCCTTATGAATTCGGCCTCAGCGTCCCTCTGCCTCTGTTACATATCACTTAACAAAAACAATATACCTTAAATATACATTTGCCATGGGTTTCTGGGCATAAAATAAATTTGTACTGCAAAGCAAAACAAAAATTTATTGCATTTGAATTTGTCGCGCATTTCTGTAGCTTTGTGCAATTGAGGGGCAGCTGCAAGCGGGGGGTGCGGGGTGAATGGAAAAAAGACAAACGGGGAAAAGTCGACAAACCGTTCCATAAACAAAATGTTTCGAGCGTGATGAGCGTGCATAAAACAATTACTATAAAATGTTTTCTCTGCGCTCATTTTTTCTGTTTTCCTTTCAGTCGTAATAAATGAAATGAAAACAAATATCACGCCAATCCATACAAAATTTAACACACGACACACACACACACACAGAGTGAGATGATAAAAAAGGCCGAATGAAGAAATTTTCTGCTGCGTTTTTTGCCACAAACTTTTTTTTTTTGTTCAACTTTAAATCTGATAAATTCGCATTTCGTGCGTACAAATGTGGTCGAGTACTGTACTTTAAAATGTATACTTAAAATGTATATATGTATATAACACAGATGATGGATATATCGTTAAATAAATATACACATTTTTGCACACACTTATTTATTTATTCATAACTGGAGAATTTCGAAAAAAAAAATATATATATATTAAACTAACCACATTTTATTGCAGTGCAGATCTTCTGATGAGCTCAATAAACGTTTAAAGTTTAATACTAGATTAAATTTAGGCATATACAATTTTTTCTAAGAGCAAAGTTAGAGCTAAGTAATTTCTTCTCTTATCATATTTAATGCTATGCTAATTTTTTCTTATATTAAATTCTTAATATCTATGCAGTTTCTCTATATGAATTTTTTTTATACGTACGCAAAAAAAAAAAAAAAAAAAAAAAAAGGCTATGCAATTTCTTCTAGAAGCCAATCCAAACCTATTTTAATTGCCATTAGATTAAATTAAAAATATGTAATTTATTTATAAACTTGTAAAAATAACTTTATTATATTTTTAAATTTTGATCCATAAATTTGGTAATTTTTTTTTTATTTTATTTATTTATTTATTTTTTATTTTTATTTTTTTTTTGTATAATAAATTTAGAATCTATATTATTTCTATTAAGGTTTTTGATATTAAGATTTTGTATTTATGCCTATGTCATTGTTTCTATTATTAAATTTGTGATTGTGATTGCTATATTAAGTCATTCGCATTTTATACCTATGCAATTTCTACTTATACAAAGTTAGTATAAATATAAAATGTATTTAAAATAAGATATTGCATAGACATCGACTTGATACGAGCAGATATAGGATGAGTCTCTCTTGTTCTATCGCTCCTTTTATTTCTTTCTTTATCCCTATTTATTCCTAAGAAATTCCCCTAACTTAGCTCTCATTTCTACATAAATATATACATATATATAAATATATACATATATATAAATATATACATACATATATATACATATATATAAAGAGAAAGAGAGAGAGAGAGAGAGAGAGAGAGTATGTACTACCTTTTGCTTGCCGCTTGCCAACTTGATTAACAATTTATATTAACAGCCCGCTTTTAGTGGCTTAAGGGCAGCAAACCTTATTACACGCATAAGCACAAGATTTAATCTTTACACCTGCCGTGTTGCTAAAAGGCTTAAAATAAATTTCATATTTTTTTTTTTTATTTTATTTATTTTTTTTTTTTTTTGTGTGGAAATAATTTTTAATTGGCGCACAGCAAACGCAATTGGTGAAAGGCTCAAAGCCAGGTCAATATAATGCCAAAATTATGCACAATAAGCGCGCACACACACATGCGCACATATACAGATGTGAGTGCTGTGTGTGTAAGAAAGAGATGGCGCAATTACCGCGTCGTTTCATTATGAAATTTATCGTATTACGTTGATGAAATCATTTGAAGGTTGCCCCTCGGCTGTGGGGAGCGGGGTAATTTCCCCATTGGCTGCACAGAGGCTCTATAACTGTATATCTCTCTATATGTGTGTGTGTGAGTCTTTTGTGGCTTGGCATTGTTTCGTGTGGCGCGCGAGGGTTGAAGAAGGGGGCGAGAATAACTGTTTCAGGCTTTGTGTATATATGCACACGTATATATTCACATACACACACACACACAGACACACAGGCACATGTCTGTATATTCTATATAATTACACATGAATTTCAATATCCTGCGGCTGCCAGTCCGGCCAGCCGCTTTCACAGTTATTCTATTTGCTTTAAGCCAACAACTTTGCTTTTTGGCTTTATGGCTGCCATTTGCCATATTTCGAGACAAATTTAAAACTTTAATGAGAATGTTAGATGTATAGGGAGGGGTGAGAGGGCTGGGGGAGTGTTAGAGACTGAGTGATTCTCTATAGATTTTGCTCTTGCTATTTGCCATTTTCTATTTGCTTTTGTATTTGTTTTGTGTTGCTTCCACTCAAGCCTTTCTTCTACTTCTGCTACGTCGTCTTCTTTTCTTCTTCTTCCTCTACTGAGTTGGCTAAGACGCTCGGCGCGTAATTTGGCCAAAAAGTTTTAATGTACTCGCGCAGTTTTGCGGTTGTATTTGTATTTGTTTTGTCTTCGCCAAGCGTGTGCGTGCGTATGCGTGTGTGTGTGGGGCGAGTGGGCGTGCCAGCTGCTGCCCCTTTTTCGCCTTGTAATTGAGTGTAAGCGCTAATTGGAATTTTGATGAAGTTCGGCGTGAATTTCGCAACAGTTGAGCTGGTGAACTGCTTGGGGGCGTGGCATTGAAAGGGGTGTGGAGGAGGTAACTGGTTGAAGGGGTGGGCAGTCTGCAATTATGTAACTAGCAGAGCTAAAAATGTTTCGAATTTCATGTGGTCGCTGCTGACTGTGCAGTGTCCCTGCATGTGTGTGTGTGTGTGTGTGTGGGAGTGTGCGTGTGAGAGTGCTTGAGTGGGTGTGATAAAGCTTCTTGTAGGCCCTTGAGCTGGTTAACAAGTATACGCAACGTTGAGCATCAACTACTTTCAGGACTGCGGCTGCCTCAAACTAATGCCAATTTAACTTTTGAGAAACTTTACTTGATGTAGGTTTGAATGTAAAACTATGTATATGTAGAATATACATATGCATGCATATGTATGTATGTAAATATAATCAATAGTCCTGTGGCAAATATATTACAATTATATAGAGAGTAAATATTAAGGGCCTCAGGACTAGAAATGCTCGAATTATTATTATTATTTTTTTTTTTTTATTTCTATATTTATTTTATTTAACTATAAATATTTTTTAAATATATAAATTTTTTGACATAATATAAAATTCAAATTATAAATATTCACATGATTTTATTACTAAACTTTTGCTTCTTCTTTTATTTCATTATTTTGTCTTTATCTTTAGCTATCATTAATCTATATGCCTTAACCCGCTTCCCTTTCTCACCACACTCCACATGTCGCATAATTCCTCCATGAGCTGAGCATACCCCATTACCTAATTAGTGTAAATATCATTACAAAAGCCAAATGCAAACTTTATCATAACGGACCCTGTGGCAATTTGTCTTATTTCCTGCAGCAATGCACAAACAAATATTCATAAACAAAAGCAACAACAACAACAACAACAACAAGCTGAAGCAACTTTGCAGCATCCAGTCGAATGGACATATGCATATTGCAATGGCAAAAACTTTTAGTAAACCAATTTTTTATATTTTTTTTTGCTTTTTGTTTGTTTTTCTTTTCTTTTTTTTTTTTTTATTCCTGCGTTGATGGACTGCCGAGAGTCGAGAGCTCTGCTCGAATGCAAATACATGGCCGTTGAGGAGGCTGAGCTGATTTCTAAATGCACTTGCTTTTCCTTCAGTATGTGCATAAATATAGGCATATATACATACATATGTATGTGTGTGTGTGTATATGTATATAAAGACGTTGGCTTCTTCTGCCTTGGCTTGGCAAATGAAAACATTTGTGGGCTTCTAGTTGACGATGTTGTTGTTGTTGTTGTTTGTTGTTGCTGCTGCTGTTGCCTGCCTCTTGTTGCTACTGCCTGCTGCTGCTGCTGCTGCTGCTGGTGCACAAAGTGCTGCAGCTGCTTTTGTAGAACAGGTGGGTCCACTGTTTACATAGCCCGAGTCATTCAAAGGGGAGCTCGACTCATGCATAAAAGGCTGCAAGCCGGGCAGACTTTTTATTATGTCACACAAGTGCTTCCTATGGCACACACACACACACACAAAGACACACTCACTCACACACAACAAACCAACAACTTCCTAGTTGAGGTTGAGGCTAAAAAAATAATAAAGAACAAAGTTTTTAAGAGTTCAGTGCAGAACGGAAAGAGTTGATGTAAAGATACCCTGTACAATAATTACAAATGCAAGCGGGTAGTTTGTATTTATATTGAATAATATCTATTAGAATCTCTATGCCATGAGTGGGATGCCTATATCGATCTAGGCATATCCCTTAGCATTGATCTCAGACGTTTTCTGTTGATCTTCTAATGCCTTGCAAAATTTCTAGAGCTGATGCTAATATCCTTTTATAATATTTGTATACAGATTATACAATCTGAAGGATAATTGTTGAATTATAATAAAACCTAAACTTAGGCACATTTTCGTGTAGGTGCAATAAAAGTTTAAAATAAAACAAGTAAGAAAGCTCTAGTCGAGACTGCTCGACTACGAGATCCCCTGAACCCTTGGAGCAATAGATATTTCAATAATTTTTCGCGTCTTTCAGCTTACACAAGAAACACGCACACACGCACGTACGCACACACAGGCATACATACACACACACGCATACAGACACACACACACACGCATACATACACAAACGCATACACACACACATACACATACACACACACATACACAAACACATACACACACAAGCACCCACGCATAAACACGCATGGGCTGCAGTGTGCGCTTACTATGAGAACTTAATTGTTTAATAACTTTTTTTATGGACGTACGATCTTCATGAAACTTTCAGATTATGATTATAACATGGATATGCATGTAATTGCCAAAGCACAAGTCTCTAGTATTTGAAATACGCTTTTTACAAAAGTGAGGGTGAGGGGGTGAATTTAAGGGTGGGGGGTAAATTTTAACAAAAACCGAAATTGTATAAATTGCATGTAAGCATACATTAAAAATTTGGAGACTCTAGCAATAAAGGTGTAGAAGATATAATTTTATAACTGGTTTTCGATAAGGTTTTTTATCGATAAAAAAAGATAGGGATGAGTTATCGAATTTTAATGATAAACTTGATATGCGCGCTGTAATTACGGACATTTAAAAAAAAATTTGAAGTCTCTAGCTCTTATATCTTCTGAAATCGACGCGTTCATACATACGGACAGACGGACAGACGGACAGACGGACAGACAGACGGACAGGGCCAAATCAACTCAGCTCGTCACCCTGATCAAGAATATATATACTTTGTGGGGTCTGCCACGCCTCCTTCTCCCTGTTACATACATTTCAACAAAACCATTATACCCTGATTTCCCATTGAAAATGGGTTCAGGGTATAAAAATATATATATCCTTTTATTGTGTTGAATTTATTTTTAAACATGAAGTGCTTATATACAGGTTATATAAACAAAAAAAAAAAAAAAAAAAAAAAAAAAAAAAAAAAAAAAAACAACATCGCCATACAAATCGCCCTATCACAAAAAAAATTCATTTACTTAGTACAATATACCTTATCATATGTTCACTGCCATTTACAGGGTATATCAACTTAAAGGCTGGACCAGCGTATCAGACTGGTTGCAGGTGTGCGTCGTTCGAGTCGCTGCACTCGAGCAACTGCCAAGCAGCGAGAGTCCATTATGACGGCCACGCCCACTATTTGTGGGCAGCCTCTTTCACGTAACGCATTTTGGCATCAGAAATGTGATGCCTTTGTCTAAGCGAAGCCGTTGGCAATTACGCGCTCCGAAAGGGGGCAAAACTTTAAGGGGTATTGTTGTTAGGCATAAAAGAATGAAAAATACGGTTAATTTAAGGTAAACTCTAACTGGATTTTCTTTAAGTTATAGTGTTTGGTACAGTTTCGTTATATCTTCTGACAGGCTAAACAGCTTTCACTCAAGCAAATCAGCTTTCTTGATTTGAGTGTAAAAGAATATTTGATTTAATTAATTTAAATAAAATTATATAAATTTTTGTGGCATTTAATCGTGAATTCATGAATATAAATGTGTAGTTAGCTGTTGACAATTTTATTCTTGAAAAGAAAAAATCATATTTACGTGCATCGCTTTGAGCATAAGACTTCGGCTCTCTTAGTTTTTATTTTCTGTTGAGCGCCTTGAGCCTTGAGTTAAACTATTCGTGTGACGCTCGTTTAACGAGCATCGTTTGAGAGAGTCAGGATTGATGTTCACACAATGAGACTGAGTAAATGCGCAAATAGCTCAAAGAGCAAGCGCTCTTCATATTCACTCACACATGCACGCAACCCACACTCAATGCACGTACGTAACACTTGCACACGCCTGTTAAAAGGCTCTGTAATGCTCAAACCAATACACACATAGTAGACTCTTGGCTTCATTTTTATTCAACTAGAGTGAAAAAGAAAACAACAGAATTGGTTGAGTTAAACTATTCGTGTGACGCTCGTTTAACGAGCATCGTTTGAGAGAGTCAGGATTGATGTTCACACAATGAGACTGAGTAAATGCGCAAATAGCTCAAAGAGCAAGCGCTCTTCATATTCACTCACACATGCACGCAACCCACACTCAATGCACGTACGTAACACTTGCACACGCCTGTTAAAAGGCTCTGTAATGCTCAAACCAATACACACATAGCAGACTCTTGGCTTCATTTTTATTCAACTAGAGTGAAAAAGAAAACAACAGAATTGGTCGATTGGCCGATCACGAACGGGCTCGCTGAAGCACTGCTGTAATTGGTTGCTCTTTGAGCTTTCACTCAAAAGTATGAGTGAAAGAGACGCATTATTTGTAGACATCGTGAAGCGGTTAACAGTTGTTTGCTATGTAAACTTGCTAGCATTTAATTGAAACTAACTAACTTAGAAAATTCATTTGTTCTCTGAATGATTTCAAAAGCTTGTAACAATAGCTTTTCATGATATGTATTTACATATGTATATAAGCATTAGATTAGTGTTCTTCATACATCAGATATATTGCATATTTATAGCTTCACTTATGTCTATATACATATTTGCTGCAACAGATTTATGTACCCAATTTTCAGTTAGTTTTTTCCCCAATATTATGTTTCTTTTTTTTTCGGGTAAATTCCAATCAACGCAAAATTCTTTGTTCGCATCGTTAGCCGGGCGTTAGTTTGGCCCACATGTTTGGCTTGATCTGCCAGTTGGAAAACTGCATATGCCAGACAAAAAAAGGATGAGGAAAATCATGGATAACTCTGAGGGCGCATTTTCATTATGCATATTTCATCAATGTTGCACTGACGCTGCTGCCGCTTCTGCTGATGCTGCCTGCCACGCCACTAATTGAAATTTCTGTTTTATTTCTGTTTTTCCCTTTTTGTTTTTTTGGGTTTTGATTGCGTGGGCGAATATGAATTTCTCGACACAAGGAAAATTCGTGGCAATTATGAAAGGGCGAAAGACTTTCCCTATAGGCAGCGCAGCCTATGCGACCTCTCTGTCTCTTTCTCCCTCTCTCTCGCTCTGGCTGCATCTGTATTTAAATGTCTCTGTTTTTCATTCAATCTCATTCAAAATCTTTGGCAGCGCAACCTTCAAAGCATTTTCCCGCTGTTCCACTCGCTGCGATGCTTTCAACTTCGTTGCCGTTTTTCATTTGGCAATTTGCATAGTTCAAGGGCTTCTCGATGGGCGTTATGGGCTGCGGGGAGGGCGTGGCTCTAACTCAGTTTAACAAACGTTGCCGTTGCCACTTGACAGCGACCCCAACCCAAAACAAAAAACTACAGATTTTGCCCCAAAAAACAGAGCACAAAAGACAGAGACAGAGGGAGTGTGTGAGAGAGAGAGAAAGTGGAAAAGAGAAAACCTGGCAACACTTTCTACTTTCGACGTTCGACTTTCGAGTTGGTCGCGGCCAACGAAACGAAATCAAATTTGTTGCAGGCTACAAAATTTGATTATTTACCATGCGAGTGTTCTGCTTTTCCAGCTAGCCCAAAGTGTGCTAGTGTGTGTGAGAGAGATAGAGAGTGTGTGTGTGTGCTGTTAGAAATTCATTTGAATGGGGCAAATCCGAAATTTAAGCACTGCCAGCTTAAATCAAATTACTTTAGCTTCGTGTTTCATTACAAATGTGTGAATTGCATTATTTTGTATAAAGCGAATATAGCACGACTAGAACATACCTAGCATTACTAATAAAAGGGCAAAATATAGTGTTGGGAATGACCTGAAGATAGCATACTCGGCTAGAAGATACCTAGCATTACTATGAGAAGTGCATAATACAGTAAAAAGAAAGCATACTCGACTAGAGGATACCTAGCATTCCTAGAAGGTCATACTATGGTGTTAGAAGTGGCCTGTAGAGAGCATACTCGACTAGAAGATACCTGGCATTACTCAGAAAATAGCTTAATATCGTGTAAAGGGAGCATACTCGACTAGAAGATACCTAGCATTACTATGAGGAGAGAGAAAGAGCATATTCGACTAGAGGATACCTAGCATACTCAAAAGAGAGCATACTCGACTAGAAGATACCTAGCATTACTATGAGGAGAGAGAAAGAGCATATTCGACTAGAAGATACCTAGCATTACTATGAGAAGAGAGAAAGAGCATACTCGACTAGAAGATACCTAGCATTACTCAGACAATAGCATAATATGGTGTAAAGGAAGCATACTCGACTAGAAGATACCTAGCATTACTATGAGGAGAGAGAAAGAGCATATTCGACTAGAAGATACCTAGCATACTCAAAAGAGAGCATACTCGACTAGAAGATACCTAGAAGAGCATACTATAGTGGAGTATTGGTAGTGGCGTGACGAGAGCATACTCGACGACCAAGATTGTCATATAGAAGAGCATGCTCGACTAGAAGATACGTAGCATTTCCAATAGAATTCAAATTTAACATAATTCAACAAGTAAGAAATTAACATAAATGAATTAACTAAATTATATATACGTTTATTTACTCGCACTCACGACGCAACAAATATTTAAATGACCGACCAATGTTAATCAAACTATTCTCATCCTGAGCACATAAATGTAGAGCCTGCTCTGACATTATGAATCTCTCACTTTCTTTTATTCACTCATGAGCAATGCTCTTAACTCATAAAAAAACTAAGACTTTAGCAACAAAAACCTCAGCTGAAAATTCCTTTTATTCCTGCTCGCTGAGCAAATCGAATATTCTGAAAAAAATCCAATTTTTCCATTAAATATATACCCAAAGCAATGCGGCAATTGAAGCACTTAAATGAAGCAGTTCAGAAAAAGTTATCCATATTTGCGCGACGACAAAGGCAAAGCGAAGTTGCTTCGCGCACCTGCCGCCAGGTGAGCTGAGCCGGCTAGAAGCATGGCCAAAGCGAAGAAGAAGAAGAAGAAGCAGAGCAAGTTAAATGCAATGGCAACACGAAGCTGTGTTGCAGTTGCATGTAAATCCCTTTAATGATTAATGTAATTTCACGCGCCACTTAACGTTATCCTTGCAAGGACATTATACTTAATTGCAGCGTCAGTTTGAATTTAACCGAGATTCTCCATTGCCTTTGCCTTTGCCTTTACCGTTGCCTTTACCGTTGCCTTTACCTTTACCTTTGCGTTTGCCTTGCTCTGCCAAGCGCTTAAAAAATTCCCACTTTTTTCCTTTGTGTGTGCAGCAGCAGGCGGAGCAGGAGGCCAGCCGGCTTGCGGTCGAGTCTTCGTGTGAATTTATGAAAAAAGATTTGCATGCTTGCGGGCATTTAAAGTTAAAAAGCGCACGATTTTTGTGTACACACATCATTTGCTGTTGCCAGGATGAAGCCGAGCTGCAGGACACGCCTTGCCTCTGCCATTGTTGTAGCTGCTGTTGTTGTTGCTGCTGTTGATTATGGCCACGGCAACGGGAGCCGGCAGTTTACCTTTATGTTGCAGCCATTTCAGGGCGTCATGAAAATGGGTTAATTGCATAATTTGCGAATCTCATATGCAATCCACGGCCTCGTACCAGCCCCGCCCCGCCTCCCGAGGAGCTCACTTTAAGCTCGTGTTTCACAATTATGAATGAAGCACATTAGTTTGCTGCTATAATATGCCAAACCTCTGTCGACTCTGTCTGAAGTGGCCAACTAAAGGGAGTCCACTTTGAGTTAGTTGGAGGAAGATATTCGGGAGGGTTTTATAGTCCTATATGCTAAATTGAAAATCCAACTTAAACGGAGTTTCCAAACGTTCAATTGCACAAGAACAAAATGTATTATATGTGATATTTAATATGCTTCTGATATTCACTGAATAATTTATATTTTTATAATTTTTTTTATTTCTTTTAATTTTTATAATTTTCATTTTTTCAATATTTGATAAAAATAATTTTTTTTTTTTAAGATTTATATTATATACTATTTTATATTCTTTTGATATGAACTGATTATATATATATATATATATATATATATATATATATATATATATATATATATATATATATATTTTTTTTTTTTTTTTTTAAATTATAATTTTAATATTCACAAGAAATAAATATTAATAATTTCAAATGAACTGAATCAAAAATTGGCTTAGATATTCTTATATATATTATAAAGTTTTATATTTATGATTTTACAAAATTTATAATTTAATGAATATTTTTTGTCACCTTAGTTAATATTTGTAATATTTGCATTTTTTCCATAACTGTATTAGTACTATAGCCTTTCACAAAATTAAAATAATGAGTATATACGTCTTCAACAATGCACGTCTTGCCGTCCGTCTGCCTCATATATAAAAAAAATTTCGCCGTCCTTGAACCAAAAGACTTGTTCATGTACAATATATACATATATATTTTCTAAGACTGAAAATTTATTTTATAGACATTTAATGAAAGTTTTCTTTCCATTCATTTATCATTCATATCTTATTTCATATTATATTCTATGCATCTTCCCTTGCTCCCTTTCATCCCCTCATCACACTCGCCCACAGTGTAAATAAATTCGAAATTATTTCAAGGCAATCGAAATTTAATGAATTCGTTAATTTCTTCACTCAAACTCATTTGGCTATTATGCCTTGCCTCAAGTTTTCTGGGAATTACATTGAATGCTCAATATGCCGTCTCATATTTATTTTCAAAGCAAAATTTACATTTTAGCCAAGTCAAGTCAAGTTCTCAAATGTCAAAAGCCAAAAATTAATGAAAATGTTTTCATGCTAAGAACCTACGAAATGTTTGATTTAAATTTGAATAGAATATTGTTGGGCATATGACTTGTATATTTTATTAAAGACTAGCTGGCCCGGCAAACGTTGCATTGCCCTCTATATTATTTCTAGGTAAAAAATTGTTGAAAGCTATGTTGTTCAGGCTGGGATACACTGATAAATTTATTAATCGGATTTTCATTCAAGCACCTTGTTGTAAACGACATTCTTCGTTTTTTGGTCGGGTGCAAGAACAAATAATGCGGATCGTTTGCCAACACGTGAGCATGCCACGTACAATTGACCATGAGAAAAACACGCATTTTCTAGATTGAGGCCACAAATAGTCAAAGATTGGCCCTGTGACTTGTTGATCGTCATGGCGAAGGCAAGACGAAGCGGGAATTGAATTCGTTTAAATTCAAAGGGCATATCTGTTGAGCTCATCGGAATCCTAGGAATAAGAACTTCCTCATCTTTAAATTTTCCTTTGAGTATCAACGCGTGAATCACATTGCTAATCAGTTTTCTTATCACCAAACGCGTTCCATTGCACAGTTTTGGTTGGTTTAAATTTCTAAGCATGCAAATCATGGAGAATTGCTCTTTTCATAGCTGTGTTCATTTCTTGACGCCGGTCAAGTTGTTCTTCCATATTGCCCATGAAGTATATTTGCAAGAATTTTTGCTGTGCATCTTCAATAGGTTGCAATGATCCAATGCGATGGCAAATCTGGCCTTGAATCTTTAAATTCAAAGCCATAGTTATAGTTATATTTACAAACACTATTTACAGAAATCTAACAAACTACATTATTCAAAATTTTTTTTTGGCAGTCATAGAAAATAAAATTTTTAACGTAAATTACCTTAAATATCCGTCTCCAATATTTTCCGCCCCAAATTATGTCATTTGGAAACAGGCATTGTATTTTTGAGTGTTCGCTAGAAAATGTCGTGATTCTAGTGTTTCGCCATAAAGCAGGGAACGCAATGGCTATGGTGACCGCTAATGGCAATGTCACTTTACCACTAAGGCAGCACAAACCGGGCGTTTCACCAGCAAACTTCAATGCGCCACAATTCTAGCAAACAACGTCCATTGGACCAATGCAAACTAAACGATTCAAGCTGTAATCAATGGTGCAATCATATCGAAACGCTGCTCGATTCAAATCAATCCTTGAACCATTTCTTATTGCCATTTCACGGGCTGCCTCTCTTTGAGAAGCACGAATTAAGGCCCTTCTTCCCTGGGTACTAACGCGGAGCCTTTCTCGGGCGATTTCTCGCTCTTCGTCAGATAATTGACTCGCGCTATTCCGTTGCCTAATTGCATTATGGGTCCGCCGGGAAAGATTAGATCTTCTAGGACGCGGCATTTTTATTAATAGTAATACTGCCCTCGCACAAAACCATATAAAACAATCGAGAAATATAAATATAAATAATTTACACAAATTTATGTTTGAGACAAACAAATACCTGAACTTTCGAGATATTTAGCTTTTGTAAAAGTCCAAAAATACAATTTTTAATAATTAACTTTTTTTTTTTAATTTCGAATTTTGAATTTTGAATTTTTTATTTATTTTTGATTGTTAGGTTTTAATCTTTTGATTTTTTTTTTAATTTTTGCAGATTTTTGATTTGAAATATTTATAAAGTTTAAAAGTCCGAAAATATAAAAAGCCAAAAATACACTTTTTAATAATTACCTTTTTTTTTTTTTTTAATTTCGAATTTTTAATTTTTTATTTATTTTTTGAACAGTCAGGTTTTAATCTTTTGATTTTTTGCAGATTTTTGATTTGAAATATTTTTCCTTTTGATTAGAAAATTTTTTTTTTTTTTTTTTTTTTTTTTTTTTTTTGAATAGTCAGGTCTGCTCGAGGTCAGGAGACCGTAGACTGACTGACTACATTTGTTTATTTACTTCTACACTATTGTCAAAACTGTCACTGTTACCAAGCCTACTGGGTATAAAAAAAATTTGAACATTTGGGGAAAAAACCGCGTTTTTCAAGTATTCGGCAAATTTTTTCAGTATTTTTAAGACCCTATACTAAACTCGTTGCGGAGACAAATCCAACAAATCAAAAACCATGAAAATTGGTTCAGCCCAAATCAAGTTATAAGCAGTCTTCACTTTTACACAACTTTCTTTTATATATATAGATCTGGGAGAGGTGGGTAATATTTCAATAGCAAATTCGAATACTAAAATTCTATAAAATTAAAACTCTAATCTCACATTCACTAACTGAATCCCGCTGACCTGTGTAAATAAACTGTAAATCAATCTTAAGCGATTTCTGTTTTTCATTTTTCCTGAAAAGTCTTCAACAAATACTGGCAAATTTTCTTCAATTTAAAATAAAAGCTAAAAGCAATTGCCTAAAACAAAGTCTCAATCCATGAGCGGACAGACACTTTTCGAATGGAAAATGGGAAATGCCAAAATATTTGCTATTTCGTTAGCCAAGGCAAACAAATGAAGCAGTGCAGAAATCAATGAACTTCAACTAAAACGAAAGCAAAAAGCGAAATTGGCCTTAAAACCGACCAAAAATCAGCAGAAAAAAAAAAAAAAAGGAAACTCTCTCAATAACCAAAACAAACATAAGAGAGCTGATGCTGAGGTCTCTATCAAAATTGTATATGCTGGGATTTGTATTTAACTTGATTTTATGTTGATGTGAGTGTGCGTGTGTGTGCGTGTGTGTATGTGCTTAAATCGAAAAGGATAAAAGTGACTGCAAAAAGTATGCGCAAATGAACTCAGCTCTCTCTTGTTGGCAATGCGCTTCAAAGCGATTTGAATGGAGTTGCAGTTGGCAGCACGAAGAAATCGAAATCAAATGACGAAACTGCAGCAACTTACTTTCCACTCTGTCTGAAAGGAATACCCCTAAGAGGGCATGGGGGAACTGCGACAATATTCTTCGATTATTGCCCAAAAATACCCTAGCAGTAATGCTGCTTAGATGGAGTCTATAAGACGATGATGCATTAGATGTGGCCGAGCACTGCTTAAGGTGGACAGAGAGATAAAGCAACTTGGTAGAAATGAAGAGTGAAGTCCAGCCAGACAACGTAATGTAACAAACGTGTAAAGACAAAGATGCCTCGGAGAGGGGAAGGTCATTTCGCAGAAAACTTAATACAACACAACATAGGAACAAAGGGAACAGAGACAACAGTGCAGAGCAGGAGCAGAGAAAACGGCGTCACCTCAAGGGCTAGTCTCGACCCCTTCCAAGGAGGCGGTACAAGAAAGAGGTGGGTTTTTGGTCGGTAAATAGCAAATGCTAGTCAGACCACTGATAATAAGGAGCTGACATCATCAGCCAGGCAAGAGCAAAGTATTTTCATGGGATAATTATAGACAAACAAAAAAGCACTAATAATCTATATAATTATTATTGTTCTTATTAAATGTAATTTAAATATATATATGCCAAAATAAAAAAATAAAATGTCATTTATCAATAATTTAAATATTTAAATAATCATATTAACAAATTCTATATCTAAATATAATTAAATAATACAAAAATATTATATGTCAATAATTTGAGTTATTAAATATATAATTTAATATGATATATATCAATATAAATATATAATATATATAAAACATATATATAATAAATTATATAATTAGTATTTTTTTGTATTATTTTGCAATCGGGAAAAATGAAAAAAAAGTACATAATTAAATATTTAATTTATTAGAAAGCATATTAATATAAATATATAAAGCATATAATAATTATTTATATTAAACTATAATTTTTTAATAAATATTATATTATTTATTTATTATTATTATCAATATAATTTTTTTCGCCTTCATATTAGCTAATTATATATAGTGTAATGTAAACATTAAAAATAGGAATATTTATTCATAATTTAAGTATTTGTATAATTTAAAACCTTAAATTAATTCTATATAATATAATTATAATTAATATTATTTATAAATAATTTAAATATTTGTATAATTTAAAACCTACATTTACAAATATATCTAATTATTCATTGCACTCAGAAATACTTATTATAATTAGTTATAGTTATTATATAGCTTTATTTCTATTTACATTCAGCGACAAGAAAAATGCTGGGATATCGAAAAGTCGACTACTTTTAAAATCAGTGCTTTAACCTTTGGCCCCACTGTCATTTTATGAACTAAAGGCAAGGACATGCCTCTACACACACGCACACACACACACATTACAGAGAGCAACATTTTATTACTGGTTAAGGCACACCCTTTGGTCGAGTCTTTTGGTCAGAAATGACTTTTGCCTTTTTGCGGTGAGCTGATGGTCAAAGCTAACAATAACAACAACAACAACAGCAACAATAATGCCAACAGCAACATGAGTAATAACAGCAACAACAACAACAACATGAACATGAGCACGAACAAGTTTATCTAAATTGGTAGAACGAGCTGGCCCAAAGCCTTAGAGCAGGAGTACTTTAAGCTGTGGCCGACTCCTGCTGCACAGCTCCCAGCTCCTGCTCCAGCACCGCCCGTTCGATATCTTTTGTCCGCTCAATGCTTCGTATTTACTTTTCCAATGTTTTTTCTTTTTACATTTTCATCTGCTTCTTCTTTAGCTGCTTCTTCTCCTCCTTCTTCTCCACCTTCTACTTGTTTTTGTTTTTTTTTTTTTTGTATCTGTAAACTGCAGAATCTAGAGCTGGTCAGGTTGATTTGGGTCAATGCTGCTGTTTGTTTTTATAGCCGAGTCGAAAGTTGATTTTTGTTGTCTGCCCTTTGCAGAGCGCTCGCTCATCGAAATCGGGCAAAACTAATTGGTTTGTTAATTAAAAAATTGTATTCGATGCGCAAAAATGTTATTTGTTTGGCAATTTGTTAGCTGGATATTCTTGTATCCTTTGACCCTTTGTTGATGCGCCCTCCACCTTCAACTTGCTGCCAGGCATCGCATCGCCAGCTGGAGTCATCCATTATCCATAGTCCAGCGTCCTGCTGCATTGCTCAGCCGATTATGTCCTACGAATGCCATTTCTACCATGCGCTGCGAATGTCTCTGCCATAAGCCACAATGCACAAGCCAGAGTTCAGTTTTTGGCTTGGCTCTTGACTTTTTCTGTTGCCGCTGTCTTTTAATGGACTTGGATTCAGTTTTGCGGTGACTTCGTTTGCAACCTACCCCTCCCCCTGCCCTCAAAAAAGATAGCATTGAGATCTAAGAATTTTGATTTGTTTTTGCTCTAATTATCTAAACAAGTTTTTATGGCGAAGAAAAAGCTAAGAGAAATATGATTTTATTTAACATAAATTAATTTTCAATGAAGCTTAATAATACAAAAAAAAAAAACAAAAAAAATGTTTTTGGATCGATGAAATAACTAACAAAAATACAATGCAATTTATTTAATTACAATTTAATTTCCTATAGAGCTTAACAAAGTATGAAATAAATTTTTATAGCGGAAACAAATATATAAAAAATAAATATGATTTAATTTCATATAACATGGTTCTCTCAATGAAATAAAAAAAAATATTTTTATTGCAAAAAAAAAATATTTAATAAATAATAATTTAATTCAATTTAAAAAAAATATAAATACAATTTCATTTTCAATAGAGATAAATAAAGGATAAAATATATTTTTATTTATTTATTTATTTCATTTATATAAATAAAGTAACATATGAAATATAATTTTATTTTCAATAGACCCTACAAATAAAATCGTATGAGATAAATATATTTTTTAATTTTTGTGTAATTTTTAATTAAACATTAATTTTCGTTAAACATTTGGCTAATTTCATTGTTTTTTTTTTTATTTATTTTTTTATATTTATTTTTTTATATTTATTTTTTTTTAATAAGATCAAATTATTACAAATAAAAATATTGGTTATTTTTGTTAGAGTTACGCAAATATAAATCATAATAATAAAATGAAACGGTATTGAAAATTGTGTGAGATATTTATTTATTATTTATTTTTTTATTTATTTATTTTTTTTTTTTTTGTAATATTTATAAATGATCAATGGTATTAATTCAGCTGTATTTATTTTATTTTATTTTATTTCCCGCCTAGAAAACTCTTGGATTTAAAACCTCTTAAATTCAGCTGAATTTTATCATTTTTACAAATCATACATATACATACATATAAGAGAGAGAGAGAGAACTCTTTTGAATAGTAATATGTATATATTTACATACATTTATACATACACACATATATAGACTATACTCAGGACTCTGAAATGATTGGCAGCAGCTCTGTCCATCCGCCCATTTGCCCATTCCGTTCACCTCTCCATCTCTCCACTCTGCTTGCACTCAACTTAAGCCTGACATAAAATTGCTCTTGAAGCCACACCCACATCAAGTCTAATTCCAAATCAACCCACAGCAACTCAAATCTATGTCAAACTTCATATGCACATACGAAAAAACAATATCTGAAATTAATAATATCGAAGAGAAATGCCTCAATAGTCGCTCAAAATTGTACTTGCTATATCATTGTCTTACTTGACAATGCCAGCGACAAACGGATTCAGGCAACGAGCATGCTCAAGCTCAAGAATTCATGCAGGTGACATGGGCAGCGACGCCAACTGCGACTGCGACTGCGACTGCCCACTTGGAGCTGCCCTCAATTTGAATAGATGAGATTAGCAGCAAACCCAACTGGAGCTCAGGGCGCAGAGTGTGCCAGACGAAGCCAAATTCCAGCTCAGTTGGCTGCCATTGTCAGGTGTTCAGAAATGTTTTGTTAGTCAGGTGTGTGCTGCGGCGACGGCGGCGTCGGGCTGACAATGGCGGCGCCAAAAATAACTGTTAATTCAAATGCAAAGGCAAAGGCAAAGGTAACGTGCCAATGGACCAGCCAAATGTCAATGCAAACAAAACCAAAATGAGACAGACAGAACAAGAGAGCTGGAGTGGGAGTGAGTGTGTGTGTGTGAGAGAAAGAGGCAGAAAGAGAGAGAGGCTGAAGCATCCTTTCAATGGCATGCGGCTTGATTAGATATTGTTGCCATTGTCCCTTGCACAGTTGTCGTAACATTCCAGCTGTACGGCTCAAGGCTTGAATATACCTCTCTCTCTCTCTCTCTCTCCCACTCTCTTTAGTTCTCTGGGCTGTTTCTGTGGCGTTTGCCAGTCGGTTGCTGTAGCTGAAACGTGCTGCCATTAGCCTGCCACTACAATATGCCATTTGCCATTGAATTTTCATCGAACAGCAGCAGCTACAAACTATTCTACGAGCTGCTTGCCAGCCATTTGCATATTTGTTTTTAGCTTCATGTCGGAATGCCATTAAACCCATTCACGTTGCCTGGGTGGGCTTGAAGGGTTATTAAGCCCAAGAACAAAAAGAAAACAAAGATGAAAATGAAAATGCAAAACCAAGAACCAAAAACAAATTGAAAACAATGCAAATTGACATGTGAACATGAAACTGTTATACAAATATTTCTTGCAAGTAAATTTAAGTAAAATTTTACAATGTTAAATACAAAATGTTTTCGAATGGTCGGATATGAGAAATTGCAAAGAATTTCTGAGATGAATTTCTGAATTGTTTTTTATTTTCTGTAGAATGAAAAATGAAAATGCTATGAAAAAGTAAATTTTTCACCAATGTAAAAAAAAAAAAATCTTTGAAAATTTTTAAGCTGATGGAATAGTTTGATGTCATTTATTAAAAAAAGTAATTTTTTTCTAATTGTATACGATTCTTGTATTATTGTATGAGAAATTTTTAACAGTTTAATTAAGAATAATTTAATAATAATAATTTAATTTTTATCGAAACTAAATTTTTATTTATTTCATACAAGAATTCATCAAGTTTTGACTTTCCCCTATCATATCATCCTAATAGTAAGCTAAAGCCTTTCATTTAACATAATATTCATAAAGGAAGTATAAATGTATTAAGAGTCAGCAGAGAATCATTAAAAAAAAAAGCAAAAAAAAAAAAAAAAAACAAAAAAAAACAAAAAAAATTATATCGTATGATTTTAACATATATCATATAATAATTGTATATTATGTATCATATCACATCAAACCATATCATATATTCTTGAAAATCTCATCACAACTACAACATTTATCCCCTTCGCTCCTCATTCACTCTCTCCCCAGCATCTCCACTCACAAATTTCCACTCGCTTTTCGAGCAGCCCTCGCACGCCTGTAAATAATAAATTGACAATTGCAAATTGTGCTCTGTAACTGTGAAACGGTTTCAACATCAAATGTCTATATAAATTGCACTTGATTGGCCTGATTCAGTTTACCAGGCAATGGCATAAATTAAAATTGAGCTTCAATCCGGAATGCCAATGGCTGGAACAGTTTAAGCAACAGTTAAATAACACATCACTCATACGCCATGTACGCCCAACTTGTGCTGGCCTCTCGCTCTCTCTCTCTCTCACTCTCACTCTGTCTCTTTTTGTCGCTTTCAACTTTTGCTTGTTATTTATTTAAAATGTATCCGATTTTCATTTGTATTTCTTTTACAGCTCTCTGTTTCCTCTACTCCCAAAAAAAGATGAAGAAAAACTGTCACAGAAAATTATTTTATTTACGTAACCATAAAATTTACATTCATATTTATTAGTTTTCCATTTTCATTAGAGGCAAAAGCTTTTCTTGTTTTTTTTCTTTTACGTTTTAGCCCGAACCACCGGAAGCTGTAGACATGTCTAAGCGGCTTTTCATTCGTCCAAGCTGAGGCCTTGGCCAAGTTTTGTGCTGTTTGCTTTAACTTGTCCTGGCTCACAGTTTTTGGCTACTTTGTGGCTCCTAATGACCGGCAGCTTACATACCAGAGAAAGAAAGAGAGATACAGAGAGAGAGAGAGGTAGATTTTGCTTGGCCAGCAGAGCACATTAAACGTTAGTTTCATTGTCTCTTAAGTGTCAGACGAGAAACTGCTCAAATGTAAAGTGCTCCAACCAGCATTGGCTTAAAAGGAAATTAGTGTGAAGCTTAAACAGGTCGAATTCAAGCTGTGCTGAAATATTTCAATTATTAAGCGAGCTACTTGCACAAGAATATTAAATATTCATTTCAGCAGCAGTTATTCTAGATTCATTTGTGTGTTACACGATTCATGCTGAGCGAATAAACTTTACGTGAAATTCAAGTTGGAATTGTTGAAAATTAATGGCAAATGCCTGAATGCTAATGTATGTGAACTTAACTTAATTAAGTAAGTTAACATCCAAAGAGCTTAGATTCATATGATTATTTGATAATGTAGAAAAATCGTAATAAATTCTATGTCTGCAAATAGGCGTCTCTTTCACTCACACTCACTAAAAACTCCGAGTGTAACCAATTGCATCGATTCTTTAACGAGCTCGTTCGCTATCGGTGAGCAAATTTTTGCTCTGGTTGAGTTAAAATGCAACTAAAGTTTTCTGTGTATGTGGGCACAATTGAGTAATACAGAGTCTTAACAGTCCTATGCTAGTGCATGTGCATGTATGTGTGTGTCAATGTAATGACTGCTTGTATAGTCTTTTTGAGCTATTGACACACTTACTGAGTCTCATTGAGCGAACATGTCAATCGTGTCTCTCACTCAACGAACTGAAGGCCTTTGCTTAGAGCGAGAGCGAGAGGGAATATGATTCTTTTGCTTGATCTCGCGAGCAGAGCGTGAGGATTAAAACGGTTAACCGATGTAACCGATTACTCTCTGAGTTGTTTCACAGAGCGCGAGTATAAGAGAGGCTTAGATATTTATTTGAGGATATCAGCAAGTGCTCAACAATAATGTGAGAGCTATTATAAAAAGAGAGCTGTTAAAAAATTGAATTTATATATGAAAAGTATTTACTGTATCTAAATATAATTATATCAAGTATATCAATTAGATTGCCTTTAGTTCGATGGCTAATGGCCTTAATGCATTTAGCCAAGCTTTTACCACACCCAAACACACACACGCACTAAAAGTGAGGCACTTAGTGCTTCCGTTTGTTGTTGTTGTTCACAAACATGTGGACTTAGCCAAATGCAAATAAATTTGGCAATTAGTTCAATAAACAGGCAATTGCCATTAAAGCCGCCCACGCCGCCGATGTTGATGACCGTTGCCCAGACCGAGCATTTAATAAAAGTTAATCAAAATGCATGGACAATAGCCGGGCTCAAAGCGGAGTTAAAAGCTCGACGTGGCCATGGACTAAACTGGCCCGATGCCAATGTGAAAGGACTTAACAGACGGCGCATAACTAACTAATTAATATTAATGCGCAGCGAATGCTAATTATCAGCAGACAGTGGGCGAAAAAGAGAGAGAGAGATGGATAGATAGAGATAGCCATATGAAAAACAAAAACAAAATTAACGCAGGCAAAGTATTTTGCACACAATCATATGAAACGTGAGCACAAGAAATGCTCAGCGCATGCATAACATAACAACAACAACAACAACAAGGACGTGGACGTGGAGGCAGGACGATGAAGCCGAAATGGAAAAAGTTTGAGCGCCGTCTGCATTGAAATGCACACAAATTGAAATGAGCGACCCCTCCGGGGGCGTAGGGTGAGAGGCGGTGGGCGTGTGGCGGGGTGTGGTTGGGCTTTTTGGCCATCCACACGTGTTGGCCATTTCAAAATGTAAACGTTAGTGTGAAACAGAGAGAGAAAGAGAGAGAGTGAGACAGAGAGAGAGAGAGAGAGAGAGAGAGAGAGCGCGCGAGAGTCCATCATGGGATCCAGATTACAGTTTCCAGATTTTCAGATACCAAAATCCGCCGGCATATCCTCCATTTGGTAACTCTGTAGGCGCTTATTTGCTTATTCATAAGCAAACATTAACTTAATTTCCATCTGAGAGGGTATGCGTCGGTATGTCTGTGTGTGTGTGTGAATGTGTGCAAGTTTGTATAGCAAAAAGCATTCGCGAAATGTGATTATCAGCGCGAAGTGAGAAGGATGCAGAACGATGCCAGCAGCTGCTCAATAAAGTGACTTGACTATGTGTGTGTGTGTGTGTGAGAGTGTACGTGAGTGTCTGTGTGTGTCTGTGTGCATTTATGCACGCGCATATGCCCAGTTAATGTTTATCAAACAAACAAACGTAGCCAGCTGCCAACTTTATAAAAAAGAAAAAATATTTTGTTTAATTGACGTCGGCTTGAAACAGTTTGATTAAGGCAATCAAAACAGTAGTTGTGCAAACAGTTAAATTTAAATATATATAAATTAATTAAAAATGTATGTTAATAATTAAACGAACAATACATTTTTTAAATAATTTAACTTAAATTTATGAAATATGAACAAATATAAACTATGAAAAAATTTTAATAAATATAATTCTAAAAAAAAAAAGAATATTTTTAACAAAGAATTGGAGAGAGTATTAAATACAATAAATATTATGCAAGTATGAAAAAAGTTGCTGCAGCATCTTTGTCTTAAAAGACAACTTGAAGATTTTAAGCAGCAGTCAAATATTCAATATAACAAATATTCAAATGCCGTGCAGAAGCATTGAAATTGCGAACTTCAGGCGAACAACTTTTGCCGTCAACAGCGCCAATCAGCGCCTTGAAGCAGACTCCAATTTGAGACTTTGCAGTCGCAGCAATTAAGACTCTGTCAATGCACTTCGCATACCAATTAACATAACAATGACTGGGGGCTTGCTATACGTGGAAAGATCAGAAAGTCTAACACTTTTTAAGCTTCAGCAGCTGCTGCAGATTCAATTTTGATGGTTTAATATCGTAGTATTATTATGTTGGTACAGTAGTAGTATAGTATTAGTATAGTAGTAGTATAGTAGTAGTATAGAAGTAGTATAGTAGTAGTATTGTAGTAGTATAGTAGTTGTATTGTAGTAGTATAGTAGTAGTAAAGTAGTAGTATAGTAGTAGTAAAGTAGTATTTTAGTAGTAGTATAGTAGTACTATAGTAGTAGTTTAGTAGTCCTATAGTAGTAGCTTAGTAGTAGTTTAGTAGTCCTATAGTAGTAGCTTAGTAGTACTATAGTAGTAGCTTAGTAGTACTATAGTAGTAGCTTAGTAGTACTATAGTAGTAGCTTAGTAGTACTATAGTAGTAGCTTAGTAGTAGAATTATTATATTATTATATATAGTAGTATAGTTGTATTGTAGCATATATTAGTAGTAGTATTTTGGTATATAATAGTTGTAGTTTAGTAGTACTATAGTAGTATTGTTGTATTATTATATGTAGTAGTATTTTAATATATAATAGTAGAAGTATAGAAGTATTTTAGTAGCAGTATAATAGTAGTATAGTAGTGTTTTAATAGTAGTATAATTGTAGTATAGTAGTATTTTAGTAGTACTATTGTAGTAGTATAGCAATTCATTTCTAAATTCGTTTCTATAAGCTTTTCCATTAAAATCCTAATACAACCCATAATTAACTCGTTTACTCTGCATAACCAACTAGACTAGGGTATTCAGTGAGCTAACACGCACACTGCAAGCAGTAGAAGAAGAAGAAGAAGAAGAAGAAGAAGAAGAAGACGAGAAAGAGCGGCAAACTGCGCCAGCGAAGCAAATAAACAACATCAGCAGCCAAAAACGAGGGAGGAAACGGGGCGAGGGAAAGCGAAATTTGCGAAACAAACAACGACGTCAGACGTAACTTTGTTTCTATATAAATTTATAAACGAAACACATGCAGCGTGTGTGCGTGTGTGTGTGCTCATGTGTGTGTGTGTGCAAGTATGTTTAAGGATAAAGCGCAAAGTTTACACTCACTCACACGCTGTGCTGCACATTGAGGCCATTTTGTTAATATTTAATATCAAATAAAACAACAGCAACAACAACAACAACCACAAGCGCCAACGGTCAACGGAATTCGAAAATAGAGAAATGGGAAATGGGAAAAACTGGCAAATGGCAAATGGCGAATGTTAAAATGGATAACCAACTGGCCGCAAGTTGAGTGAGTTTTGAGTAAGAGTGCAACACGATGTTCACTTCGGGCCATAAATGAATCCATCAAAATTGACCGCAGTAGACGTCTAGCGAGAGCGAGAGAGAGAGAGAGAGAGAGAGAGAGAGAGAGAGGGATAGGGAACTCAACTCTTCTGGGCTGCTCACGTGTCGGTGTGAAAAATATTTGAGCACTTTGGAGTCAGTTTTGGAAAGTGCGTGCGGCTGGCTAGCAAACGTGGCCTAAACTCTAGCCATTTATTTGGCTAACGCTGCTGGCCTAATACCCAATTACTGTGCAAATTACTGCAAGTTTCTACCAAAAAAAAGAGACTAACTTATTCAAGCAATGGACAACGTATGAGTGTGTGTATGTGTGTGTGTGTGTGTGTGTGTGTGCGTGTGCCATTAAAGTTTTTGCATGTGCCTCGAGCCTGAGACGTGCTCTCATGCAACTAGCTGGTTAGACGCACGCACTCAGACTACAGCTCTCCCTGCCTCACCCTCCCGCACCCCCTCTCACTATCTCTCTCACACGCACACAGAGATAACATTTAAAGCTTTTTAATAAACGTCATAATTTGCTTAAAGTTTTCACATAGCCAGCTGCACAAAATTTCTCAAAGTTGAAATTCCACTTAAATGTGCCAGAGTGTACTTAACAGCTAAACAATTTTCCAATTATACTAATAGTTTTCTTTTTTTAACTAACAGCTAACAGTTTATCATTTTGATATGGCACATTTAAAAAAGTTGGGTTTTAATGCAATTGAATTAAATATATTTAGATTACATAATTAATAATTATAATTAAGTCACTTTTAGCCTTTAAGCGGTTTTAAAGTTTATTGTCGATATTAAATCCATTTAAACATTTTTTTTTAAATTAAAATCATGATATTAAAATACAAGTATATAAAATATTTAATATATTATATTATATATATATTATTAATATATATATATTATTCCTTTTAACTAAATAATGATATTGATATTTATAACGCCTCTTATTTTGTTTTTCATCATTAATAACTTAACTTAAATAACGATATTAATATGAATAATGTTTTTAACTTTTATTATTATACAAAAAGTTTTATATATTTTTTTTAAATAAATTATGATATTTAGTATTGAAAATACATTATTTTATTTATAAGAAAAGGTTATTTATTTATTTATTTATTTATTTATTTTTTTTTAAGCTAAATTAAGACATAAATATTTATAATGTTTTTTATTTTAATTATTATACCCTAAATCCCTTGAGTATTATTTATATTTTATTGTTTATTATTATTTTGCAGAGTAGAATGAAGAAAGCTTTTAATTAGCTGAAATGAATTTTTGTGAACTCTTCTTATAACCTAAAACAAAAGCCTAGGTTCTCATAATGACCTTATCCATCTTATCTAATTAAAAATAATTTTGTTTATATAGACTACAGAGAACCAGCTCGTAACTAAAGTTAGACGAGTGACATTATATTAATGAATATCATATTTAGTAACGGCACTTTGCTTTATATCATTTAAATTATAAAACGAACCAGTCTACGCCATTATAATATGATTTTAAGTTACTCCTTTATGGTTTCAATAACTATTTAAGCCCCTTGAACAAACGTAAACCAGCATTACCTCGGCTACTTTAAATAACCACGAGCCAAAAAAAAAAAAAAACACTGCGACAAAGGCGAGTAAAAAAGTTTTATCTCATAGATTCGCTGGCTCGAACTCCCGGGACTCATCATCCGAAAAGAATATATATATGCATGTACAATATCTCTTTGGTTGTGCGCGTTTTAATTTTTTGGCTTAACAACAACAAAAACGGCGGGGGAGGTAAAAAAAAAAAAAGAGAGAAGAGAAGGGATATAACGGCGCACATTTGGGACAAATAGCGAGCACAATATGCTATAGTCAAAAACCTGGCCCTCGGGCAAGCAGCAAAGCTGAAACTGAAAATCAGAGGCGACGCCGCTGACAGTCAATGGCAGAGAGCAGAGAGAAGCGGGCAGAGAGAAGCGAGCAGAGAGAAGAGAGCAGCGGGCAGCGGGGCGAAATGCAAAACAGCGGCACGAGATTACAGTTCAGTTCAGTTCAGACGCCCAAAGGAGCGCAGCAAAACTTTTACTTTGACATAACACAAACACCCACACACACACGCACTCAAACACACACATACACAAATATATATTCAGTGTAGGAAAAAAAAAGAGAGAGAAAAAAAAACATAACATAGTTGAGAGCAAAAGCCAAAGCTGGAGCCTTAGTCAGGCGCTTTTACTTTGACCGCCGCCGGGCACTCGAAATGCATATGAAAAGGCGGTAAAAGCAGGGGAATACCAAACGTCGCTCCTTTTAGTCCTTATCCAGGATGCACATGCGTGTGTGTGTGTGCGTGTGTGTGAGTGTGTGTTCGCTTTTTAGCTACAAAAAATAGCTGCATACGCGCAACTAAACACACTCAACGCTCACACACTTGGCAACCAATAAGACAGAGAGAGAGAGAGAGAGAGGGAGCAAGAGCGAGAGAGGCAGGTTTGGTTGACTTGCTTTCTGCTCAGCTGTACAGCATTTTCCTTTAACAGAGGCAAAGCTTCAGCCAAATCAACATCAATGCACACAACAACGCTCCCGAGTAAAAGCAGTAAAATCGCAATTTCCTCTTCGCTTGGCTGCCATCGATTTTAGGTTTCGACGAAATGCAGCCAGGCTAAGAATTCTTGAACTTTCAACTGCCGCAAGACAATAAAAGGAGCTATAGAAAAGAAAAGTGCGTCAAGAGCGGGTGTATGCAACTAGCAGATATGCTGCAAATCATATAGGGGCAAAATTTGATAAGTTCTGCCTGGAATATAAAAGGAGAATAAATTGAACTGCTTTTCTGGTTGGTTATACTATAGTATTTATAGAGTAGTGTATATATTTTGTATGCTAATATATACTACAATTGGTATATTAGTATATACTCCATTTATGCTACAAATCATTTGGAGTTACAGGCATTTTAATCTGAAGCAGAAATGATGAACTGCTATACCTTTTGTATAGTAATATATACCATATACTATATTATCTATGCTAGTATACTATATTTGGTATACCATATGGAGTATCCACTTACTTAAGATAATAAGCTCGCATGAAAAGACAAGCGAATACATTGATAGATTTCTAGCAAGGATATTGGAAATCAATCCTACATTTAGAGAAGCTAGGATTCTTCTGCCGGCATAAGTATGTATTTAACTAATATGCTCTGCACTCATATTCTTGCGTAGTATGTAAAAATATATAAATCGCTGCGATGCAAATAATTGGATGCACTTGTTCAAGAGAGTCGATTAACTTTGATATTTGAAGCGTTTTTCTACAGTATTCCGAATATTTGTTTAAGAAAAAGTATTCAAAGGGTTTGCTCAGAGTATTAACAGCTCTGTTTTAACTTTGTGATAAAACGTTGCAGTTCTCAGAGAAAATTTGCGTAAGCTAAACTAAATCATACTTATGCACAAAGTAAATAAAATATACAATAAACTATGTATATAAAAATATTAAAAATTAAAAAAATTAAATACATAATATAAAAAGAGTAATAATATACAATATAAAATATAAAATATAAATATAAAATATAAAATATAAAATATAAAATATAAAATATAAAATATAAAATATAAAATATAAAATATAAAATATAAAATATAAAATATAAATATAAAATATAAAATATAAAATATAAAATATAAAATATAAAATATAAAATATAAAACATAAAACATAAAATATAAAATATAAAATATAAAATATCAAATATAAAATATAAAATAAAATATAAAAATTATATAAAAAATACATATGTATAAATACTAAAAAAAATAAATAAAAAAATAATTAGTATAATTGAAACTATAAAAATTAATATAAATTAATATAAATTGTTAAATCATTAAATAGAATATAGACTGCTTGAATTTCTAACTCCCTCTCTCTCTCTCTCTCTAACTCTCTCCCTCTCTCTCTCTTTCTTTCTCTCTCTCTCTCTGTCTCTTTTTCACTAGAAATTCTAAAATAATTCATTCATAAATTTAGTTTGATTGAATTCTCGATCGAGTAAAGTTTGCTCCCAAACAGACACTGTCAACAGTTCATGAACCTCTCTAAGCTGATAAAAAGAAACTACCACATGAGGCCATTATATCAAACCAGTTCCAGTTAGCATGGAAGTTATTTTCAACAGACACATACATAGAGAGAGAGAGAGAGAGACAGAGAGAGTGAGACATGCGAGTAAGAACATATTTTTGCACAATTTCCATTTTATTATTGCACATAACCCAAAATGCCATTTATTTTTTCAAGTGTTTGCTGAAGTTTGCCACGCTTGCTGCTGCTGCTCCTCCTGCTGCTCCTCCTGCTGCTCCTCCTGCTGCTCCTCCTGCTGCTCCTCCTGCTGCCTTTTTAGCCAAGGCAACAAAAATAAAGAACAGAAATATATATATATAGTATAGTATAGTATGTGGGTTAAAGGAAGCAGCAGTAGCAGCAGCAGGAGCAGCAGCAACAACAATGGCAAACACTAAAATTTATGGTCATTTGGGGAATTTTACGCTTTTTCAGCTTCTGGGGGCGCCGCATTAAATGCTTACATGTTGATTTAACAGCCAAGCCAAAGCAGAACAAGGATTCGTTTTCGCTTCGACTCTAACTCCTGCACGGAATCCCTTTTTGCCTGCGCTCGACTCCTGCTGCCGCTCTTACTCCTATTTCTACTCCTGCACACACTCCTGCTCCCACTGCACCTCCTGCTCCTTCACTTTTCGCTTCTCAAATGCCACTTTGCATGCACTTTTGGCCCGGCAGCTGTTTTGTTTTAGCGCCCTGTTTCGCTTCGCTTTCTCTGCTCCTGCTGCTGCTGCTGCTGCTGCTACTGCTCCTGCTGCAAATCTTTGTTTATTTGCAGCTAAAATGCAAGGATTTATTGTAATTTTATACACCGACGGCAAATGAAGGCGAAGGCACCAAAAACTTCTCTCGCCTTGCCAAAACAAATTGTTCTTTTTCCAGAATTATGTGCGCCTTCGCCTGGCCAATTTCCAGGCGTTCGTTCATAAACATATGGCGAGCCAACGAAGCTTTTGCTTAAACCCTGTGGCCATAAAGAACAACATCTTAAAAAGGCACAAAACAAAATTCCAATATATGTATATATGTATGTATGTTTGTATGTGAAACTAGCCCAGTTTTGGAATCCTTTACTTGTTCTCAGACTTTATTTGTGCTAGATAAAATGTGAGATTTGTTGAATGGGATTTGCAGCTGTTAAACAGATTTCTCGCCTTACAACTATGCACTGAGAATCGCCGAGAAAGGCGTTTATCTGGTTTGAGGCATGGCTGTAGCTGATCTATCTGATTTTCATGCGTCTTTTGTTTTATAGCCTAAATGGTACAGCCTAGATAATACAATATACGTTCAATGAGAATCACGTAGAAGGCACTAAAATGTATGGAAGCTATTGCCGTCCCTTCATAACCGTACTCATTCACTCTTATGCAAGCTGTAAACTCATTTTGACGCCTATTGCATGTTGCGAACTAAATAAAAAGTTTTAAATAACCGAAGGGGTTTTTTGTTAAATGAAACTTTTCAAAAAAGGGTTATATGTATTATATAAATTTATAGGGGTTTAAATATATATATGTATATATGTATGTATATATAAGTATGTTATCGTACATATTCATGCTGTCAATTTTCCTTCTGTAGAATTTAAGGCGAAGTCGACTTAAAGTTGACTCAAAAATGGAATGAGAAGCACAGAGAAAGGCTCATGCCTAATGTCTTAATGTGAGGGAAAGCAATTAACACTCATGGAATACTTAGCTAGTGCAGCTTACTTGGGATATAAAAGGTCTGTTAAGAATTTACCTTTGATTACATTTATGAATAAAAATATATTCGTCATTTTTTAAGTTTCTCTATTTGAGAAAAATAATAATAAATCACATTGAACTCTGACAATTCAATGAGATTTGCTGAGAAGGGCGCTAACCAGCTGAATTCGACAGTCGTTGACTCCCCATCTCTTGCTTGCGAGTCTACATATACCTGCTGCTCCGACTCCTGCTGCTTTTGCTGTTGCTGCCTCTGTCTCTGCTCCTCCTACTCCTGCTGCTGCTGCTGCTGCTACCTCTGCTGTAGCAGCTCCTACTTCTGCTGCTGCTGGCTGTTTTCCTTTATTTCGACCCGTTTATTGTCAGTGCAAACTGGCAACATATTTGACACGACGCTGATTTAAGTTATGACCCCTTTTGGCATGTCTCCTCCTGCTACTCCTGCTACTCCTGCCACTTCTGCTGTTGGTTTGCCATATGCAAATGACGTGCTTATCAAGTAAAGTAAAAACAAAATGTGAGGTGTGTCTGTGTGTGGGTGTGCGTGCGCGTGTGTGTGTGTGATTGTTGGGAAGAAGGGCTAAAAGTGCGGCACAACAGTGCGTATGCGCAATTTTCACATTGTTTCAATACTACACATACATTAAATACTCTACACACAGTTTGCGGGTGCCACATATACATATATGTATATTATGTATGTATGTATAGACGACACACACACACACACACATACAAATGCTCTGTCTGGCTTTTGGCATGAGCTTGGGTTAGCTGCCTCAGGCCTTTGCAAGTATGCACAAGTAATGTGAGAAAATTAAATTTTTCGTGGCTCACACAAATGTGGGTGTGCGTGTGTGAGTGTGCTTGTGTGTGAGTTCTTGTGGATTATTCAGACGCTTACAATTTGGTGTTACGTCCCTCACTCCAAAAATAAAACCTGCTTAAATTCGCACGACTCTCAACTTTCTATGCTTGAAATTAAATTTTGGCATTTGTTAAGGCAGAGCTCCGGCTCCTGCTCCTGCTCCTGCTCCTGCTAAGCACATTTTGTTAATTGAATTTGCATGCAAAATGATTATCATTGAATTTGTCATTTAATTTATCAGAGCCCGATTTCCAGTTAGACAAACGACAACAAATACGCTAGCGTGAAATTGCAAGAGAGACAGAGAGAGAGGGAGAGGGAGAGAGGGAGAGTGTGCCTACCGAGCGAAGCTAAGTAAATCCCATGGGATAAGCATCGACTGCGACGTATGAAACAGCTCTGATTGCTTGTGTCACAGCCGAAAGCTAATTAGAGATAATGAAACCTTCCCGCCGACTTAAAGCCCAAAAGTGTTTGCATGTGTGTGTCGCTGTAATTAGAAAGTTAAATCTAAATGAAATCAACTTGAATATGTGAGTGCATGCAGTTGGCTGTTTAGCTTATCAAGCTGCAGGTGCTTGCAGCTGACTCCTTGCTAATTGTAAGAGTCAAAGGAATTGTAAAGGCAGGAGCAGAGATTGCCATTGCCTTTGCCTTTGTAAAGGCAGTAGAACTTTGAGAAGAGCTGCGACTCCTGCGAGAGAAGAAACTTTTCATATGAGCTGCTCATTAATTTTGGGCAACTCAATCGCATTTTAAATACTTTTTTAATAAATTTGTTAGCTCAAACATCAAATTGGCTGGGCTTTGCTTTCAGCCAGTGCCAATCAAATGCAGAC